>NW_024533011.1:0-118107 GCF_016097555.1 Gigantopelta aegis
TCTATGTTATCATAGTACAAAAGATGGAGCCTCTGAACAACCAGGATTGGAGTGAAAGAAAGGATATTTGGAAATAGATGTCAAATTCAATTTGAATAGAAGATTGGTAAGAAAATGTTAATTAATTTTTTTATAATTAATAATTCTTTAACTTCAAGAGGTGTCTTTAACAGTTATACCAAAAAAATCTTCTGGAAGAAAAAGATCAAACCACACATTTGGCCAAACAAATTGGGGTCAAGTTGTGTTAAAATGCCTGGGTAAGGAAGTTCGACAATGGCTCTCAAACCTCTGATATTGGGAGGAAACTTTACCAAGGACTAAATGGGCGAGGCAAATATACCTTGTAATTTTAGTGCTTAGTTCGGAAATATGCAGGCTAATAAAGTTAGTTGCTAAGTTTCCTGGGGACTTTCTATTTATTAATTTAATTAAGCTTTCAATAGCAAAAAAGTAGTCAACTTGGAAATTTACAAGGGACAGTAATGTATTAGGTTTTTATTGAAGTGCCAGTGTGGTGATTAGTGAGGCAACAAAGATGTTCACAAAACTTTCAGTATAATTCTGTAATATTTATGATTTTTAAAATTATTTATTTAGTTAACTACAGTTTTTTGGAATTGTTTGACAACTTTTAATGTAATAGAAATGTATTCAAGAAGTGAAATATAAACACATTGCAAAGTTTTTTTTTAATAAAAAAAATATTGTTTGTAGGAATTTTGGAAGTTTTGAGCAGTACAAGAATATACCTACTAAAATGAACCTTTAATTACCAAAGATCATTTCGTATTGTACAAAAGGCATTGAAAATTTAAAAATCGGCAAACCCTTTTCGTAAAACTTGGAAACTTTTCAGCAGTAAAGGATTTATTTAATGATTACATTTGATCGGCATAAACAATCACGTAAACACTTACCAAAAATTTGTTAAATCGTCCCAATTTAACCAAAGTTCTAGAAACAATGCTTTTTTATCACTACTCCATTTCTTATGAATGATATTCTAAGGTTGGGTTTTATACTCTGCTTTGTAGGAACAAGTACATTGGGAACCTCCAACCCCGTGATCTCAGGTTTATAATAACCGTGTTATCTAAATTTTTATTCAACTCTTTTATTATGAATGTGCGGGTTCATTTTCCAAATTGTCATTTTGGGATAATCTTTAGATTAAGTAAATAATGGTTTTTTTGTTCCATTGGGCAAAAAATTTTGGAAATTAGTTTAGTTTCAGGAAAAATTTCATTAAAATTTGTATGAACAAAAATTATCAAATATTTAGTAAAACATTTTAACAATGTTCTTTTTATTCACAAAGCAGATGGATTGGGACTGGCAAATAAGGGAATAACCCAGTTATTAATAGGCATTGCTTTGTGCGTAATCATCTCATTTTTGTTATATTATTATAAGGATAAAGAAGGTAATAATTTTTGTGTTAATTTTAGGGACATCTTTACAGTTTAACCAAGAAAAAGAAAGGATGCTGTTCTTGATCCTTCATTATTGCTCTCATAGTACAGGTGTTCCAGGACTCTGTGCTGTTTGTTGGTGCTGTGTTACAGTATTTCTTTCTTGTGACATTTATGATGATGGCTGCTGAGGCTATCAATTTATATGTGAAATTTAGTAATTGTTCTTGGTGGTAAAATACAACATTTGTTTTGAAAGCTACTGGTTTTTATCATGGGGTTAGTGTGACCAATATGATCTATATAGTAATACAATCTCTTATTATTATATTTAGTTCACTCCATTCTTTATTGTGTTTGTTCTGTTTTGCTCCAGATTATCAAAACTATTTAAGTGATCATTTGTAAGTAAAGCAAATTGATAATATATTGACTATATGCAATTTTTTTTTGGATAGCTGTTCGAGCATTTGGTTTACCATACTATATTGGTATGGTAGTCCCATTTCTGATTATATATTTTTTTAATTGGGTCGTGTGTTTTCATTATTATTGTCTCTCTGCTACGAAAGTACTTACCTATCTGATATGAAATCCAAGAAAGACACAAAAACATTGTTTCTTTATCAACAACTCATTATAGCCATAACATTATCTGTATTATTTGGTTTTGGATGGGGTATTGGACTATTTGCCACTCAAGATATCCATACTAAAAAAACAGTACGAGATATCCTTGCTGCATTGTTTGTCATGTTCACTGCCTTCATGGTCTGTTTATTTTCATAATGCAATGTCTACGTTCAAAGGATGTTAGAAATTTTGGAAGAGATGTTTTTACGGTGTGACAAGAAAAGACATCAGTGAAATAAATTCATCAACAATTTCACATAAATACCTAAAAAAGAGTCAACACTCAAGTAACCCAGAGTTCATAGGAGCTACTAAGTTTGCTGCAGTAAACTCCAGTAAATTTATTAAAGAATATGCATCTAAAAAGCAGAAGAGACACTCTGGTTTAGGAGGAATGAAATACCTATTAATGAAATCAATGATCCAAGTCATACTCTTAAATCTAGAGTTTTAGAGAGTGTTACCAAGGCTGATGAGAAAAACGTGCAGATTTTGATGATACACCATTTACTAAAGCACATCTTGACAAAATAGAAGAGGAAGAAATTAAAACTAAGAACAAAGAAGGTTGACATAATTTACACTATCTTTATGATTATTTTGCATAAATAAAAAAAACATTCCCCTATTTTTAACATTGTTAAACCAATTAATTTTACATTTCTAAATCTTTATATTCTTACTGACTGATGTTGTTTCTGTACTCATATTTTAATTTGTGTAGAATGAAGCTTATTTTCTTTTTTGTGTTAAATATTAAACATAGTTAACATTTAAGGTGCCACAACCTGAATAACAGCTATATGGACATAGTTGTGATGTACTTTTAATGTTTGCTATATAATGGTCTAGCTTTTGTGTTACCCCTCAAGATCCTCTTGCAATTGCTCCATTGTTGACTTGGGTAGTGGATCTGGCCATTCTACTTTTCAATTTATACTTTTAGCACATTGTCTTTGACCCTATCCCATATTTGTAAACAATAATACTACACTTAGGGTTCAGAATTAATTTTGGATGTTTATGATGCTTATCTATCCATATACGAAACAACCATTCATTTCTATTTCCAATTATACTAATTTCTACTACCAATTTTGAATGTTGCTCCTGGCCACATAACTTTCCCAAACTTCAAAGTATTTGTGCAAGTCTTTAATGTTCCACTGCAAGGGTCTAGGAAATCTGAATAGTTGAAACATAATACTTGGAAAGTAGAGCTAGATGTCCGTAAAACCACTAAAATATGTATCATGATCATCACCCTTAAAGGACCATAATCCTCAAATCTACTAGTTTTACAACAATATTGAATCTTCCACAAGATTTACTCTATTATTTTGATGAAAACCTGATTAGAACTAAGTACTTTAGAAGTTCTGTTAATAAAGCAATACTATTCAATCCTTCTGCTGGAAAAGAGTTTTATAGTACATGTAGCTACCCACATAATATCTAGTAAAATCACTATTTTAAAAAAGGTGTGTATCTGCAAGTATAATGAAAATAACAAATGGAATCTATATCGTAGCTACATTATAAATAAAGAACAACAAAATTAATGGAATATATGTATAAAATTAATAAAACCATCACTCCTAGTGACTAGGGATTAGTAATAAGCTTCAACTTTAATGTTATTATAACAATATAATTCCAATATCTAGTAACTGATAAACCAACTAATCCAATATATGACTGAACTAGTCTAATTTTAGTTCTATTCTTCTGGTCATCTCCCTCTCCCCTCCCACCAGTAATACTCCAAAAGTATATAACATGTCTTTATACTTACTGTTGGTATGAGAGTTAGCGTAGAGACAAACAATACAGTATTAACTCTGATCTCACTACAATGTGATAGTAATTATAGTACAGTTGCTGTAAGTTATGGAAGAAACTTGTGAAGTCATCATAGGACATTAGTACAGTTATATCTTCAGGTAAACATGGCAGACTATAATATTATACAGATATACCATTATAACTCTATGTATGTGATTGTAGTTATTATTGTTTGTACTTTTATCAGTGATCAATGTTACTACTACTGGGATTAGTGTTATCGGAGAGAATTATTCTGTAGTGTGCATAGTAGATGTTGATGATGATCTCTATGATATACTTGTACTACTATGTCAAGATTGGTGAAAGTGTGGTACATTCTTCTATGAGCTCTGACTATGACAGTATATCTATATCCTACACTTCACTAATGACATCACATAGTGGATAGTATCAATATGTAGTGAACATCAGTCACATTGATAATAACTATAAAAATTGATATTTAAAGACTTACACTATCCATAAAATTAATAATTAAATTAAATATAAAATAAATATATATAAATTAATTGTTAATACATTACATTTAGTCTGTTCTTTGTCATGTACATGCTTCTTGTGATATAATATCATACTATCATGTTATCTTTTTCTTTAGTTCCAGGACCAGTTGTTACTGTCTCTGCTTATCTTGTTCATCCAAGTTCACTAATAGAGGCAACATATCTTGATATAGTATGTACTGTTAACATCAGTGATGCTGTTAATCCTGGAGTTAGTGTTGATGTTAAATGTTCTCATAATGGTGGTTCTCCTCTTACTAATAACAGTGACTATACTATTAGTTCACTGACTATGTTAAGATCACACATGTACACTAGTACATTACGTATTGAAAGTTTGAATAATACTAGAGACAATGGTACAATATACTCTTGTACTATGAGTGTTCTATTATCTATTGTACTTTTTACACTAAATGTGGCAGGTACAAATACTTATTTGTACGTGTACTAATATTATTATTATTATTATTATTAAAATAATTTATAAATTTATCCTGCAGATTGTGTACATCTTATTTTCAAACATACTCACTGCTAGAACGTATAAACCATCATTTGGTACAACTTAGCAGACTATGATCTTATTGACTTCTTTTTGTGTACTAGATAAGATTTAGGGAATTATAATTATTGTTGTTACTATCATGGCGTGATCTCAATGATCAACTGAGCATGCTCAGTTTCCACTAGCAGCACTAGTGGCGCCAAAATTGTACTAAAATAATAAACTTAGACGCCATTACTTCAACCAGTCTGTCAGGACGTTACTTCTACAGGGCCGTTTAGCAAGACAAGAAGAAGGAACTGGATTCCATGCAGTCAAGTCATTTCACAGTGTTCTCTGCAGTAAATCTGAGACAAAGATGTTCCTGGCTACAACAAAGAGAAAGACAGTGGTAATAAAAAAGTCAGAGTACCAGTACTCCATGTGTGTTAGTATATGTAGCTTGCCCAATTTTAACTTTTAACTTTTATATTCAGTGAGGTTTAGTCCCTTAGTTTTTTTAGTATTCAGTGAGCTTTTAGTGCAGTCTGTTATCTGAACTAAGCCTGTTGTAAATCATTTTTAAACACAATATCTCACTAGTCCTTTTCTTTGTGACTTTAGTAACCAGTATATTTAGTACAATATAGCAAGTCTGAATAAATTAGTCAAGTGTCTTTATTTAGTACAAGCCTATGTACCCCCATTGTGTCTACTGTTGTATCAGTATCAGCTTGTAATGGTCAGACAATTCCTCTTCTCTCTGCACTTATTGTGTAGTGCATTACAACATATAGTTCTCTCTATTATTGATAGCCTATAATTCTTTCATTATAGTAAAATTGTTTTCAAAGTATATCTTCCTGTTTATTCCCTATAAACTTGCTATATGAACAATATAAATGCAGTTACTATCACCCATTAAATTTATTTATCCTATATTCACAGTGTTCTAATATATCCTATATATAACATAACTGTATCATAAAATATTAAACATCTGTTGATTGTTCCCTATATTCTTTGTATAATAAGGACAGTCTAAACTTAATATAACACTAGATTTCACTCAGTCCTCCTAATATCTCACACCAACTCTATCTTAATTTTTATTTCTTTACATTGCAATAAAGTACCACCTCCACTTGCGGTGTCATCTGGAGCATCATAGGTATCTTAGCTATGATGTACTGAGAGTACTGTCGATCCTCAACTCATTCTCTTTTTAAACTGTATATATAGTAGCTCTGTTCATATTGAGTTTTGACTAGTAGATTCTGAAGTTGAAATTATTGTGGCAAAAAGTTGCATCAATAACACAGCACATATGCCCAGCCCATAAACTTTGATTTTTTTTCACAGTTATGGTAAAGCCCTTCTTTTTAAATTGGTTTCCTTTTCTTTTTTTTTTTTTTCCTTTTTTAACAGTTTCGCCATTTTCTGTTTTAGTTGGAGAATGCATGTTCAATTACTTGTTAATGATATTTTGACATAAGCTTCATTGTAATGCAAAGAGTCTCTTTTAGATATTGCCTGAGCTTTGGATTTTTCAAAGGCTGTTAAATAATCCAAACCATTTCTCACTAACATACCTTTTTAGCTAATAATATATTGAGTCAAATGTAAGATTCAACTTGAATGAGGTATCTATATCTATCTATCTATCTATCTATCTATCTATCTAATTTCTCTTACATTTTCTATAGAACCTTACTGAATTAGATTATGTCTAAAAGCTGGTGGCAGTGAGCTATTACAGTAGTGCAGTTGCAGTATATTAGCATGTTTTGCTACATAAAAGGTAAAATAATTTATAGATTAAATATGTTATATTATTTCTTTTTTGTTAGGATTTAACAAAATTTTATCATCCATTTTACTTCCCTATAGCCCTACAGTAGTGTATATGGTACAAAAGATAACTTTCCTCGCTGATCCACTGGTTTTTATGACTGTTAATGTTAATTGGTTGATTATAGACACTCACTTAGATTGCATTTTATCAAAGATTGTTAATTACTCTGGAACTTTGCTTCAGTTTGTGTACTTTAACAAATGACTTCTCAAAAAAAGGTACATATATATTGTGGTGTCTATTATAAACTATATAGTATAGTGCTTGTATTTACACAATAATGAAGATACTCTTTTTAGTGTCAATCATTATGTTACTGTTTGTGTTGTCAAAATAGTAGATGTACTATTAAGTAAATACTACAACAATTGGTAAACTGCCCACCTTTTGATTTATTCATTTATTTGTTCTTAATGTGTTATTTTTGTTGCATTCTCCACATAAAATTTGCTATGAGGAAACTGAGTCTGTATGTTTATGTTGTTAGAAGTCTTTTAAATCAAATTGTAATTGCTTATAAAAATAAGGCAGAGGAACATGATAGATATGCAGACTTCTATTAATTTGTCTATAAAAACGGATCATTTCAAGATAACATCTACAGTACAGCAGTGGTCCATTGTATACAGCTATAACAGATTACATAGTGACAGTTGTACACAAAGGCCAGTAACTTTTGTCTTTAACTATTAAGATAATTAAACAATGGTCATTTTTTTAATAGTAGTGAGACTATTCTATATCTACAGTATCTACTTCATTAATATATATATAACTATGATTTCTAAACTAATGATTATCTGCAGTCAGCATTTTATTAGAAGTTAACAAATGTATTAGTACCTTGTTTTCATGGAAGTTGCTTCAGGCAAATTCATCAAAAATATTATTATTATCATTATTATGATTGTAAGCAAAATAATAACATTTATATAGTTTATGTATTACAGTGATGAATGTTGTTTTGTGTCCATGTAGAGTAGTAGAAAACTTGATAGAAATGTAGGCACTAGAGATTGAAACTGTTAAACAGAATGTGAAGGTTGGAAGGAGAGGGCAGACAGGTGTCTGGTAAAACTTGAAAGCATTCAGGTTCTCTTAGAACAGACACAAAGACAAACACTTTATAGAACAATCACTAAACCATCATCTTGAGGTTAGACTCTCTACTATAATCATATTTAATTTAATAATATTTACAAGAGAACTTAATATTTCTTAGTTGGTTTCTATGGAAAGTAACGCTCAAATCTTTAAATAGAGGAAGATCAGAAGCAGTTAAAACGAAGGATTTTAAAATTTTAGAGGTTGAAATGGAAACTGATCTGTCTGGTCTGAGATCAGAGACATTGGAAAGTGATGCTCAATATTGGAGGCTTGTGATCCTGAAAAATATGCAAAATTATATAAAGAGGTGATTATTTGTTTCTCTTTTTAATCATCCAGTTGTACACCATATGCATTCATCTATCCTAGTACCCATCCATTCATTCATCCTTTTATCTATCCATCTATTTATCTATGCATCCATCCACACACCAATCAGCTGTTCATGTACTCATCATTCCATTCACTAATTGATTTATTTACCTATCTGTCCATTAATCCACGTATCTATCCATTTATTAATACATCCTTCATTCAACCAGATGGCTTCTCTTAGCAACAAACTCGAGGAGAAGGACTAAGAAATATGAAAACTTCAAGATTCCCTACAATTCCATTCCGAGGGTAGCAGAGAATTCAAACAACATCTTGATGTAGCACTAAGTGAGAAAACCCTTCAACAAATTGAATCAAGAATTGATAAAATACAAAAGGAAAAGATATTGCAAAAGAGAACTTGAAACAACTCAAAATAAGTTATGAAGAAAGATTAAAGCACTTACAAACACAACATGATGAAGTTATAACCAACTCTATACCAGTTTTAAAGAGGAAGGAGGAAGATTTTGTAGCATTAATGACAAAAGCTGAAGAACACAAGGCTATAAGAAAAAAATATCGTTAATTGAATTGATGTTTTAGAACCAGAGAGAGATGATTTAGCTTTGGAGCTTCATCAAAAATGATTGATAGTCTACACCAGCGAGTCCAGTATTTAAAAGGCAACAAAGACCATGCCCATAAGGGATGGATATTATATAAGGTGAGTGGCTCCAATGACAGAGAGATGAGCTACATTTACTTATGTATTATCTGACTCATTTACTTATACAAAACCTAAACTATTTTGCCATTTTTCCATGGGATCGACGCATTCCTTACCTCAAATATAGTCGAAATTTCGACTACTCAAGATAATGATGAAGACTTACCTTGTCTGATAATCCCCATTATGCCAACCATGAGTCAGATGACTTCAACACTTAGTTTATCATCAGATAAACCATACCTCAAATTTTCAACATAATTTACTGTAAGAATGCTAGAACTGTCCAAAACCATTCCCACACCCTTTACAAATAGAATTTCTCTGCAAGGTACTATATACCACTGGCAGATCTGAGTTCATAGAACTAGTCAGATACACTATGATAGCTGTCTCCTACATACATACACTACATATATTGATATATGCATATTGTAACAGAAAATGACTTTGAGACCATTATGACTAGTTTGGAATTTTCTGACAGAAATATTGTACCCTATATCATACATAGACATTGTATTACAAATATATTTCTTTCTAGTAACAAGTTGTAGAATAGTTAAAGTACTGTTGAAGACTTTCATTAATTATTAATTAGACAATTAAAAATCAATTAATGTTGGTCACGCGGTAGTGGTGGAGGTGATAAATTTTTCACGTGTTTTTCTTGACTGGTTGTCAAATTGAAGCGTGAGAAAGAGCTCTTGATGATATAAAAGGTACTCCATTTTTCATGCCTCTATCTTCTCTACGACTCGCCTCGTCGCTGGATCATCTCGTCACTTCGTTGGATCGACTCGCCTCATCGTTGGATCATCTCGTTACTTCGTTGGATCGACTCGCCTCGTCGTTGGATCATCTCGTCACTTCGTTGGACCGACTCATCTCGTCGCCGGATCATTCATCTTTTTCTTTTAGTTATGTCATCTTTATTTATTTTTTTTTATTTTTTTATTTTATTTTTTTAATTTTTTTTTTTGTGTAAAGATTTTTATTTTCACCCTTCGTTTCTACAGGACTCTGTTCTTACTGTGATTGGCCTGATGTTCTTGACTGTTCTGATGTTCTTGGCTGTTCTTCTCTGATATTTTCTTGACTGTTCTGATGTTCTTGACTGTTCTCTGATGTTTTTGACTTCTGATGTTCTTGGCTGTTCTTCTCTGATGTTCTCTTGACTGTTCTGATGTTCTTGACTGTTCTTCTCTGATGTCCTTGACGTTCTCTGATGTTTCTTGCTGTTTCTGATGTTCTTCACTGGTCTTCTCTGATGTTCTCTGGATATAAAAGATGAGTCGCTCTCCTGCTCATTGGACTCTTTCCTGTCTTCCTTCAAGCCTTCTTTCCTCTTCTTTTTATTTTTTTTATTTTATTTGGGCTATCTAGCCTATCTACACCATACACACACTCATACAATCTCTAAAAATCATATTCCCCCCCTGCCGCCTGGCGGCCAAAAAAAATTTTTTTTTAATATCCAAGGCCGCCAGGTGGCGGGGGAACCTCTGATCTTCTAGGTGCGTGTGTGTGTGCTGTGTGTGTGTGTGTGTGTAGGTTGGTAGTCCTTTTTCACTTCCTCTGTCTCTCTTCACTCTCTATCCATTCATTGTCACCAGTTCAGTTTTGACTACTCTTTTTCTTTCCTTGCAGGAGCAGCACTGTTGAAAAAGGTGAGCTACTTTTTCCATCCATTCATTCTTAGTAATCCAGCAGTTGTTCCAGCCAACTTTCTTTTTCTTCCTCTATGTCCTCTACTTGTGAACTGACTGGAGGACTCTTGTGGACTGACTGGAAGACTCTTGTGGACTGACTGGAGGACTCTTGGGGACTGACTGACTGGAAGACTCTTGGGGACTGACTGGAGGACTCTTGTGGTCTGACTGGAGGATTCTTGGGACTCTTCAACTCTTCAACTATGGAGACTGTCTTATTTTAATTTTTTATGCTTTCTTTTTTTTTCTGTATTGTTTTGAAGTTCTCAAAAACATTTTTTTTCTGTCAAAAGTCAGTTAAAATTCTTTTCTTTTTTTTTATTTGCTCTTCTTAATTTTTAATGCTCTTCTTTATATTGCATATTGTTTTGAAGTTCTCAAAAACATTTTTTAATCTAAACTTTGTCAAAAGTCAATTAAAAATTAATTTTAGTGTTCTTTTAATTTTCAAGTTTCTTCTAACTTTGTCTAAGCCAGTGGAAATTGTTTTAAAATTATTTATTAATTTTCAAGTTTCATGGAATTTTGTTATGCATTTGTTTTAAAGTTCTCAAAAACATTTTCTAATCTAAACTTTGTCTAAAGTCAGTTTAAATTATTATTAATTTTCAAGTCAAACATTCTATAATTTTTTTTACTTTGAAATTGTTTCATGGAAATTGTTTCATGAAAATTGAGTTAATTAAGAATTGAGTTTTTTTCGAACTACAATACTGAATACCTTAGTAATCTTTTTCTAACTAATGTATTATACCTATAGATCATTTTTATTATTATTAATTTTTTTTTAAACTAAAAGAACTTTATTAATATTACTTTGTATCATACTATCATTAATGTGTTTTAGCAAAAAGCTATACGAGTTAATTATAAATCTTTTTTTAATAATTAATTAAAAATCTATTAATGTCTTGCTGTTCTCTTTACGCGTGCAATGTAATATTTTCCCGCCAAAATACTGATGGTCACGCGTTTGTTGTTCCTTCCTAGGTGTGTGCTCATGATATTTTCCCGCCTAGCAAACGAGTGAAATCTCATTGGCTGAAGACCTTTGATCCTTTGATTGGAGTGACTGATTCTTTCCGTTTTAGTGTGTTCCACTATACTCCACTCACTTACTTTATCATAGAATGTGCCAAGAAGAGTATTGAGAGGGAGTGTCAAAAGAACTCTTCATATTTATTGATGTTATGTTGCCATAGTTGATCAATGGATGAACAAGAAAATGATTGGAGATAGTATGTGTAGAAACTTAAGATTTGGCTATAATTTGACTATAATTTCTTCAATTAGTTATTTCAATCAACTTATTTTAAAATTTTTATTTCATTTTGTTTTATAATTGTTAAAATTAAAATTTATTTATCAGTTGCAGTAGATTTACATGTAATACACGTTTCATCCATTTTTAGAAAGCTTGCACTGGCTGATTCCATTCAGTAGGTAGTCAAGTTACCACAAAGCAGGGCATGTACAATGTAATGGGAAATAATGGTATTGAAGCACCTCATAGGTACACATATACATTTCTGAACAAAGCGAGTGTCTCTGAAGTAGTTTACCTCAATTGTGTCTATCTGGACTTTCATACTATTGTATTTATTTATCTATTTGCATCACTTATCCATCCATTGATTACAATATAATTACCGTCATTTTTATTATCTATTAATCCATTCAGCTCTCAATCCATCGATACACCTATGTATGTATCTATTAATCATCTGTTTGTCCGTTTATAATATAGAGATGTACATTCTACACAGACATTTATAGTCCTTTCCATTAAAGGTGAGATGACATGAATGGCTGTGATTCCCCCCCTATCTTACTACTCAATTCCATTGTTGGATGTGATAAGATTCCTACCTTTCATTATGGTCATCTCCCAATAGAATTATAGATAGATAGATACATGTGTACATCAAGTACACGATTGTGATCCTATTTATAGAATTACCAATAGGCCTACTAATACCTATTGGGAATCGTTATTAAATTTACTTTATGCCAATAATCATTTGTAGTATATTGGATGTTTCCTGTTTCAGCTTACCCTATATATACAAGTTTGAACTATTATTGTTGATACATATTAAACATGCATATTGTTTAATGTTTTGCTTAACCATAATGCCTGTCCACCCGGTTGTTCCTCCTAAATGTGTTGTATTGTACTTCTTGTGACAACGGAGACTCTTGGGGACTCTTCATTCTGGGAACTGTCCTGCCCTTATTATTTTATTAAATGTTCTTTCCAAACCCGACAGAAGGGCTGATAATTTCAAATTTAAACTTTTTGAAACTAAATTAAAAGGAAAAATTTAAATTGAAATGTTAATAAAAAAAGGAGTTCTTGGTTTAACCCATTTAATTTTGAACTAAAAATAGAAATTTTAATAAAGAAGGTTTATAAAAACAAACAAAATTTCTTTAGTTAAACTTGGTGTTATTTGGACACAACATTTATTTAATTTACCTTTGAACATAAGAATTTGGGAAATTTTCCATTCTTTTATTGAGTTTAATAATTTCTTCTATATGATCCCTTTTTATCCCATTATTTTTTTTTTTAATAGTAAAGTGTTTGAAATTTTTGCCTTTCCCTTTAGATGACCAATCTTGAATTCCCTTTTGGGTTATTACTTTAGGTTTTAATTGAAAAATTTTCCATTATTTCATTACAAGCCAAATTATAATTTAATTAATTTAAATATCTTTGCCCATTAATTGTTTTACCTGCCATCAATTATTTTGAAAGTTTTTTGGCAGCAAATTTAATTTTTGGATTATTGTTTAACTATTAATTTTTGGCAAAAACCCAATTGGGGTTTCAGGCCTCCCCAAAAAGTTCAACTGTTTGTTCCCCCCCCAATTTAAAAACTTCCTTTGGTTCTGGAGGACCTTGGGGCCCACCAAGATTCCCTTCCTTTTGTCCCCCCCCCCCAAAATCCAAATTGTTTTCCAAATTTGGAAACTAATCCTATGAATTATTACAATTTAAATAATAGATTTAATTCGTTTAAAAACAATTGAAAATTTTCATTTAACTTGTGATATTAATTAAACCACTATTTAACCTTTAAAACTGGGACTTCCCAAATTTACTTCTAAATTTCATATAGGGAATTTAAAGGTTGTTCAATTGGTTCAATTATCCTAGTATATCCTTTATCCCATTAATATTAAAAGTTTATTTTAAAATAAATACAAAGAACTTTTTTAGTTATTTTTACTACAATGACAAAATTTTCCAATTATCCCTAATTCTTTCATTCCTTTTAAGAAATTAAACAATCATTTTTTCCTTTTGGCAGCGATTTAAGAATAATTAAACAGGCTTAGAACCCATTTTGAAATTCAAACCCCCCCCAAAAATACCAAAATTTGCTATTTGTTGGCCCCCCCCAAAATTTTTTACTGAGGTACAAATTGTAAAAACTTTAAAACCTTTTTAATTAAATTAAGTGGAATTGTATTATTTTAATTGTTAGGTTTCATATACTGTTATAAAAAAAGGAAAAACCTTCCTTAGCCTTCTAAACTTGGCCCCGAATCAATTTCCTTTTGGGCCTTAAATTCAAATTTCCTTTATTTTATTTAACCAACTGACTGAAATTTTCAATATAGTGTTTTTAATTTAACTAATAAGTTATAAACCCCATCAATTAATTGTTTATTATTTTTCCTATTAATTTAAACTTGAGAAAACTTCCCCCTTACTCTGGCTGAATCTTGATAATGGATCCAGAAAGGGGGATTACGTTTTTATACGATAACATATCCTTTTTTTATTCAGTAAATTTTTTTAAAACCCTAATTCCTGTAAACCTTCAATTCCTTAACCTTTTGAAATTAAAAACTTTTCCTTTGTTAAATGGCGTTGATGTTTTAATATCCCCAATCTGGAACAATTAATTTTGGTTTTTTAACTTAACCCTTTGAGCACTTGGGTTTTTAAAGCCTTCAAAATTTTAAGAAAGTATAGGATTTTATAGCTTGCTTTTATTCCCTTAGAAATTGAAAATTCCTGTTATTTTCAAATTCAATTACAAAAAATTAATAAGGCCTTTCCTTGTTAGATTCCATAGTATTATTATTCCCACTTACTGCAGCATTTGAAATCCTTTTTGGTTAAATGATATTTAACCCAATCTTTATAGTTTGAATTATTTTCCATTTATAAAAGGGAAACATTAATTGCAGGTTCCTTGTCAAGGAATAGAAAATTTAATTTTGAAATAAATGCCAACTTTGTCTTTTTAGTTCAAATTAATTTTTTAAGCCATATTTGGTTTCAAACCTTTAACTGGAAAAGACCAAATTTTTTAATTTATGGTTTATAAAATATATTATTAATTATTAAATTTATTTTTTATAATTTTTTAACTAACTTTTTACTTGGGTTTCAAATTTCCTAAAACATTAAAAAGCATTGAAGTTTTTCTTTTACTAACACTTAAATTGAATTTCCTTTACAAATTGAATTTGAAAAGTAATTGTTAGGACTTGTTTGTTTATTGGAAATTGGGATATATTTCTTAACAACATAAAACTTTGCTAACCAATAACCTTTAAAAGATTCTTTTTTCTGTTAACCATTTTGCCATTGTAGAAGCATGTTTGCCTTGGTAAAAAGATAATTTAATAAATAATTTGGGCTTTTGGCCTCTAACTTGTAACAGCATTAATTTATAGGGAACCTTATTATTTGTTATTGGAACCATTTTCCAGTTTCCAAACCAACCGTGGGTAACCTCCATCAATTTTAAAAACAATTAAAATAAAACCGTTTTATTCCTTACCTTTAACCCCAATACTGTTACCTACCTTTCAAAAATTTTACAAACTTAAATTTCCTTACCTTGTATTGAATTTTGGACCAATTTTTGTATTATAATTTGTATTTTCTAAACAAATGACACAGTTTCCAAACTCACCAATTTTAATAATTTTCTGTTGAACCAGGTGGGGATTTGGACCTTGCCCCCTCAAATTCGGTAAAAAACCCACCTAATTAATAAATTATTTGTGGCTTTTTGTTTAATAATTTCCCCCTAAATTAACAAGGGCGGTTCCTTTACTTAATTTACCAGTTTAGTTTTTAAAATAAAGGGAACCATTAATTTTTAAGAAAATTAAAATTTAAAGATTTACTTTACCTTATAATAATTAATTTACTCCTTAGCAATAAATTCATTTTTTACTTTCAGGGTTTAAATTTTACTAAATTGATTTTTTTAACTACTTTACCAAAGGCTCTAAACCTCTAATTTTGGAAAATTTACTTATAAACTTAGGAATACCAATTCCCTATTACTAAAATTAACCCAATTGGTATTAATTAGTTTTAAAATCCTTAATGTGTTTTAATTCCTTAAATTCCAACATTGGTTTTTTCATTTTAATTTAGCTTTGGTTAAGGTTTAAAAGGAAATTTTTTTGGAAATAAAAGATTTTAGAATTAATTACCATTGTTTCTTTTAATTATTTAATTTATAAAAAAATATTTATTTAAAATGTTTTTAATATAATTATTTTGGCAACTGTGACCTGTTTGGTTGAAATTTTTTTGGAAAATTAGGGTTTACCGAATAAACCAATACTTTACAAATATTAATTGTAAATTTAATTTACAATTGGTTTTAAATATTTAATTTAACTTTCTTGGATAATCCCTTGTTTTTTTCCTTTTTTAATTTCTTCCGTTAAATTAAAAAAAATTTTTTCCATTAAATTTAAAAGATAGCAAATTAATTAACACTTGTTCTTTTGAATGGTTATAAAGTTTAAATGGTTTTTTCACTAATGGGACTTACGTTTTGAATTGAACGGGTTTGGGAATTTTTTCTTTATCACAAATCACCTTTAAAAATGGTTCAAATTCCATATGGATTTTAATTAATGAATTTTAACTTTTGGGGAAATTTTTCCTTGCCCCTTTTTCCTTAATGCTTCTGGTAAGTTAAACACTCCAACCTTAATGTCCGACCAAATTTCCGAAGAACAACCTTTACTTCAAGGGGTTTAAACCAGTTAATGGTTTCAAATCAATTAAATGTTCGGCTTTGAATTTCCCATCCTCCCAAATTTCAGGGAATAACTAAGATTCTTCTTAATGCAAACATTGGTAATTTTAATTTTTAACCTTAATGTTTGGTAAAGGAGGGAACATACCAATTATGTGAAATTAAAATCAAGAAAGTAAACCAAAACAATAACAAGTTTTGAAGAATTCCCCTCCCAAATTAATAATAACAACTTTGGTAAATCTTATTTAATTAATTGTTTGCCTTTGAATTTTTGGAAAAGGGAAACCAATTTTGTAAAAAACAAAATTTTCCTGTACTTTTTAAAACAAACAAATTGGTTTTTAAACACCATTTCCAAAACCAATCTCAGTTTTGTATACATACTTTGTGTACATATGAATAACTATTCTGCATGTGACCAAACTGTTTATTTGTTATGTTTTACCTGTGTTTTTTTCACAAATCAGGTCACAAATGTGTTACAGAAGAAGTGTCCCTTTTTGCAAATCAGGTCCCAAATGTATTAATGGTGTATGACTTTAGGCCTACACTACACAGACCTTCGTCCATGTTATTTGGCTCATGGTCAAGTATTTCATCAGTTAGATTTCATACTCTTGGCGACTGCTAACCAAAGTGTTTGTTTATGTATAATACTAATGAGTGTAACAATGTGCTAGTAATGACTGTCTGGTTGTGGGCTGAAGTTCATAGGTGTGTGTCCATTTCATGTGTAATGTACAAATACCTGTTAACAATACATATAATATATTATATCCTTTACTCATTAGGTGTTAGTTCCTTTGGTCCACATATCTCCAACAGACCAGTAGTACTCACTAACCCTTGCTAAGATAAAATCTTAGTATATATTGACATTTTCATTTACTCTTTTATTTGAGCAACTAATCTAAACATGCAGCAAAATTTTTCACACCCAAGTTTCAATTTATATTTAGGTAATATATGGTGGGTTTGGTCACGCTTTAGAATAAATATATTGCTTACTAAACCTGGATTTCAGTTTTTGTTCCATTGAAAATGTGTTTACTTGATGTTGTATACAATAAGGTTTCTGTAACATCAACTTGAAAGAAAGGAAAATGCAGACTTTATTTAAAAATATCCTATCACAGCCAAGCCTATCAACGATGCAAGGCAAACTTTGTGTCTCTACGTATTCCTTGCTAAAAATATTATAAATAACTACTCTGAGATGGCATTGGCTATCTTGTAGAAATGCCTCTTACTGTTTCCTGAATCAATTTGTTAATACTCTCCTGTCTGTCTGTCTGTCCCCTGTCTGTCTGTCTCTGCTCATCTTCATCTCTCGTCATCTCTCTCTCTCAGTACACCTGTTGGCAGCATTACTGTAATAACCTATGCACAAACGTTTTACACAATTTTCAATTGTCACTTTTGACTGTACTGCTAAAGGAGGTCCCCAATACTATCTTCGATGGATCAAAGGAAGAAACCTATTGTCTCCAATGACTCCCTCCATTCAATTTCACATCAGTTCTCAGTACCTACTATTGTGCCAATGAGTCAGATTAGTATTGGAGTCTATTGTAGGAGATGATGGAATATGAGTATACTTGTATACTATTAATGAAGCTGATTTGATAATGAAGACAGTTACTCTCTATATCTTCCTAACATCACAAACAACCTGTAACCAATATGTTTTCAACGTGGAGATACTGTGACTCTCTATTGTTAGCTGACTCCTTCCTCCACCTCTTATCATGGGAGAGAAGAAATGAAACTGGAGAATGGACTTCTTGGCTATTTCTGGAGAAACTAATACTAACTTGACTATATATCCAATATTCAATATGAAGAGTTTGGTGATTATCGCTGGTGTTGTTACTACTACTTCAATTATTGATAAAACAGTCCACGCTCAAATACAGCAGTTATAAACTGGTAAGTGTAGTAATGTAAACTTTAAATGTAATGTCACTCCTTCTCTTCCATGCCTGCAAGTGGAATTGTTATAATTGATCCTGACTTTATGGTAGTGAATAATGGCAGTAGTATCAGCCATTCACATGTTCTGCTAAAGGAAGTCTAAATACACTTTCCTTTGGTTTTTCCATACATCATATATTATACCATTGCATATAGCTAATTCAAAGTTCTAACACAATTTCCACTACCAGTTAATCAGCTAATAATGGAATTGTCTAACATAACTCTTGCTATAGGGACAGTCTTTACAATTGAATCAGTAAATGCTACTAAAGATGGAGGATCTTATGATTGTTATGTTTTCAATGAAGCTGGATACAAGAATAAACTCTACAACTCTGTATGTTCGACCTGTCATAACAGAGCATCCAAATGACCCTGTTTTATTGATGACTGAAAGAAAGTTACCCTCTCATGTAAGGCTGACTCTTTCCCTGCTCCTGTTATATCACTGGGAAATGATGAACAAAACAACAAAAACATCTTGAACAAATTAAGAATGCAACAGTTCCTACATTTACTATATCATCAATCAGCTATAATGATTATGGCAACTATCCGTTGTGTTTTGCTACTAGTAATGATATTGCTCAAGATGCTACATCAGAAGCAGCTCTCATTACAGGTGAATAACTTCATGTATATCATTAGACACACCATATAATTTTGATATTAAGCATCCAGAAATGGTGTAGAGAACAGTGTTTCAAGCCTAACAAAAAAACTAATAATTCTTTTTGAATCTGTAAAGTATTATTAGTATTATTATCACTATGGCAGACATATCAAAGCTAGACATTAACAAACATACTTCTTTATAATATTTACCATTTTACTAAGAAAAAGTGGCATTCCTATAATTTACATGATGTAATTGTAAATATTTGATCTTTCATGCAATAGACAATCTTGTAAAACCTCTTACTTTTCCCTGAATCATTTCATTAATGCTCTCTTTCTCTCTCTCAGTATCACCTGTTGGCAGCATTACTGTAATACCTATCACACAAACTTTTACACACAATTTTCATTTGCCCACTTTTGTCTGTACTGCTAAAGGAGGTCCCAATAATATTTATCGATGGATCAAAGGAAGAAAGAAACCCATTGTCTCCAATGACTCCTCCATTAATGTCACATCAGTTCTCCAGTACCTAACTATTGTCAGTAATGAGTCGAAGATTAGTACTGGAGTCTATTTGTAGGAGATGATGGAGGAGAGTATACTTGTATAGCTATTAATGAAGCTGGATTTTGATAATGACACAGTTACTCTCTATATCCTTTGCCTAATATCACTAGACAACCTGTAAACCAATATGTTCAATCTGGAGATACTGTGACTCTCCATTGTGAAGCTGCTCCTTCCCTCCACCTATTTATCAATGGGAGAGAAAGAAATAAAACTGGAGACTATTTGGCTATTTTGGAGAGACCAATAATGAAACTTGACTATAATTACTATCCAATATGAAGAGTTTGGTGATTATCGTTGTGTTGCCACTACTCCAATTATTGATGAAACAGCTACCTCTAATACAGCAGTTTATAACTGGTAAGTATAGTAATGTAAAATGATTCTACATTGATGTTTTTTTTAATGACATTCCCCTAGTAATTGTTATGATATTCACTATTTAATTAGACTGTATTCTTTTCATATTATAGTTTCTCCAAAATATAGCATCACAGTCACACCTCACATGAAACCCTAGCTATAAATTCAACTGCTTATTTCCAATGTCATGCTAAGGTGGTCCCAATACTATCTATCGATGGATCAAAGGGAGAAAACCCATTGTCTGCAATAACTCCTCCATTAAATGTTGCATCAGTTCTTTTAGTACTTTCATTATTGTTGGTAATGAGTCAAGATTAGTACTGGAGTCTATTGTAGGAGATGACGGAGAGAGAGTATACTTGTATAGCTATTAATGAAGCTGGATTTGATAATGAGACAGTTACTCTCTATATCTTTCCTAATATCACAAAGACAACCTGTAAACCAATATGTTCAATGTGGAGATACTGTGACTCTCTATTGTGAAGCTGACTCCTTCCCTCCACCTACTTATCAATGGGGAGAAGAAATGAAACTGGAGACTTTGTGGCTATTTTCAGGAGAGACTAATACTAACTTGACTATAGTCAATATCAAACATGAAGAGTTTGGTGATTATCATTGGGTTGCTACTACTCCAATTATTGATAAAACAGTTACCTCTAATACAGCAGTTATAACTGGTAAGTGTAGTAATATAAAGTTTAAAAGTGATGTCATCATTTCTTTCAGTTTCTGCAAATGATAGTGTTATGATTGATCCAGACTTTATCATAGTAGATAATGGTAGTAGTCTCACATTCACTTGTTCTGCTAGAGGAGGTCCAAATAACACTATTGTTTGGGTACGATCCATGGATTTAGATCAATTATTTCAGCCTGGTTCAAATCTACTTACATTAGTCATGACATTTTCCACTATCAGTTAGTGATATATTGAATGAGTTGTCTAATATAACTATCACCAATGGAGTGTCTTTCTCTATCTCTTCAATCAATGCTACACAAAATGGAGGACATATAGTTGTGTTGTTATCAATGAAGCTGGTATAGATGCTAACACTACTACTTTATATATTACGACCTGATATTATACAACAACCAAAAACTGTCTTTACAGAAGCTAATGTCTCTGTCTCTCTCACTTGTTTAGCTGACTCTTATCCTCGTCCACAGTATCATTG
Organism: Gigantopelta aegis; assembly: GCF_016097555.1. Classification (NCBI taxonomy): domain Eukaryota; kingdom Metazoa; phylum Mollusca; class Gastropoda; order Neomphalida; family Peltospiridae; genus Gigantopelta; species Gigantopelta aegis. Next base: position 21,357 of record NW_024533011.1, read on the forward strand.
GCAAAAATTAAATATGATGAATGACCAATTTGATTTTGTTATGAATGCTAATCAATCTACTTTGTCATTTCCTTCAGTGAATTATGAAGACTATGGTGTTTATAGATGTGTGGCAAATGCTGAAGGAATTGTTTGAAAATACAATTTCTGATATTGCTGTTATTAATGGTATGTATCATGAAATTTCCTTGAAAATCATGTCAGAAATTAGCACTACAATTGCTTGTCAATTGTCTTTTATTGCATTTTTCTAGTTTCTCCTGTGGGAAGTTGTTTTTATATCTCCACAAATTGAGAACTCCCTTAATGGATTTACTTTCAATTTGACATGCATGTCTCGTGGTGGACCCTCAATCGTTTCAACTGACATATTTAAGAACAAGAGGAGATAGTATCCATTGAGTCAGTTCATGAACTAACAATACTGTGTATACTGGAGGACAATATGAATGCTTTGTATACAATAATGCTGGTCATGACACAGCCATTGCTACTGTTAATAGTGAGTTATAATATGCTAAAAGGATAACTGTAACTTGTAACTGACTGACTATTAAATATTACCACTCTACTTTTATACACAGTAATTATCAGTGTAATCAAAGAATGACAAACAAAATTAAAGATAGAGTCCATAGATATACAGTTAATACCTACTATAGTTTTGTTATGGAGAATCAATAAATATTTGTTCACTGCATGCATCACCAAGCTAGTTAGTTCTTTATAACACATTATATTTTTATAGCAATTAAAGCATTTAGATTATTAAACTGATGTTCATTATTAAACTTTATAGCAATTGATAAACATGAAGTGGTCTATAGTCTTATAATAGCCCTATAGAAATTAAATAAGTCATATATAGTATACATGACTGACTATTAAATATTACCAAACAGTACTTTTTCAGTATAAATAAGCAAACAAACAAACTATAATTAATTAAGAGTCCATAGATATACAAAACCATTGATGACTACTACTGATGTGGTTTATAGTGTTTTGATAAGTCATATATAGTATACATGTATTTATTAGTATATGGATCTCTTCCTAATAATAACCCATATAAGTCAAAGGTATTATATTATTAATTATTATCATTATTATCTAACCCAATGACTTAACTTATATCCTATAGTTGGACCAATCATCATTACTAACCCTACAAGTATCAATGTCAGTATTAATGATACATAACATTGTATTAACATGTGAGGCTATTGGAGTACCTATCCCAATAATTACCTGGACACACAATGGACAGTCCTCAATTTTATATGGAGGATCAGGTGTCTTTCAGAATAATGCTTCTGTAGCCAATAGCACATCACTGGGTACTATAAGGAGTAAATTAAACAGTGTTCTCAGCTCTTGCTAATAATACTGGTGACTATGTTTTGTAATGCTACTAGTTCTGTTAGTTTCTATCAGTCTGTGATGAGTACAACTGCACTAGTACTTGTTCAAGGTAAGGCCAGTGTGAACATGTAAATGTGTATTATCATACTTAGCACTAATATGATCATATTTGATTCAAACTAATGATAATTCTAATGACTATAAAGTGTTGATTAATCAGATAAAATTGATATCAATCAGAAAAGGTGTATTTGTAGAGAACTGTATCACAGGGGATGGTTCTATATTAATCAGTTTTTATATTAGCTGATATATTGAAATCATTAATTAAGTTATTTTCTCTTTTCTCTCTCTCTCATTCAGATGTTTCCTGAGTTTCCTATCAATCTAACTTTTCAATGATCTCACCTCTCAAAGTCTAAATCTGTCATGGATAGAACCTCATGCTAATAATGCCCCTATACTTAACTATTTTGTTGTTTACACTAATCTAATTTCTTAGGAGGAGCTCAAGTACATTATCAGTAAATGGACCAGATCCACCAGAAGAATATTTATCAACAATTTACATCCAGGAGTGACTTATAGCTTTACTGTATTTGCCAATAATGAGGAGGTAATGGTAGTTCTAGTCAACCACTGTCTGTTAGAACACTAGAAGAAGGTATATAATAGTAGTTCAGTACATATATCTAGGACACTTCTTCTCTCTCTCTCTCTCTCTCTCTCTCTCTCATCTCTTCTCTCTCCATCAGTCCCATCAGACTATCCAGATCCACAAAACTTACAAGCTACAACACTCAATACTACATCTATTCTTGTGACCTGGTCACCTGTCTTGCCAAATGAAACAAAAGGCATTATTGTAAACTATACAATATTTGTTGATACAGACATCTCATTTGTAACAGCATTCACTGTTGATATCAAGGAAGCCACAACATTACAATATCAGTTTAATGGACTAGAAGAGTTTGTTAATTACAGATTCTCTATATTAGCCTCTACAGATGTGGGAAAAGGACCTGCTAGTCCAACTGTGACAAACAGAACTGATGAATCTGGTTAGTGACAATCTCTCTCTCTCTCTCTGTCTCTCTCTCATCTTTCATCATCCCACTTATCTAGTTGACATTCTTCAATTACCAGTAAATTATTATTTTATTTAGTAGGAGATCATAATTTATTGTTAATAATAATAATACATTAATAACTAACTTAACTTAATCATTGCTACATACTTTTTATCATTATATACTCATCTCTTATTACTGTAGCACCTGCTGACTCCCCTCAAAACTTCACTGTCATTGGCACTACACCTAATTCCATATCTCTCTCATGGTCTCCGCCCCTATTCAGGACATTAATGGCATTATTGACATGTACATCATTAGTTATAAGAAAATTGAACAGTTAGGTGTGGCTATAGATCCTCAGACATCAGCTGTTAATGTAACTCATGTAAGTGGTTCCATTAATGCTGAGACACTTATGAATTTAGAGAATTACACGAAATATGAGATATCAATTACAGCTGTGACAATAGGAGAAGGACCTACTATTACTTTGATACAAAGAACAAATGAAAATGGTATATTGAATGAATGAATTGATGGATGAAAGGATGGACAGTTAGATTGATTAATGGAAAAATGCTTGAACTAATAGCTAAGTAACTAACGTTTTTTTTTTCACATACTAGTTCCTGGAGCTCCACCTCAAAATGTAGTAGCTATTACAAACTCAACAACTAGTATCTATATAACATGGGAAGCTCCACCCCTTGATATGACCTTTGGTATCATAGAACTTTATGAGATACAGTATGGAGAATATAATACCACTAGTGGACAACTAATGAATGGGTTACAAATATAGCATACGTCAATACCACTGATAATGCAACAGTTAGTATGACATTTTTTAACCTCCAAGAAGCTCGAGAATATGGTTTCCAAGTCAGAGTATACACAGTTGGGCCAGGTCCTTTTACAAATATTGTCACTAATACAACATTTACTCCATGTAAGATTGAAATATATTCTATATTTAGCGTAATATTCATGAATTACTTTTTATATGTATACAAAATATTGACTCAACCATTAATACTTAATCATTCTATTTGTCAGTGCCAATTGATCCTCCAAGAAATTTTATCAACACAACCTACCTTCCACGTAATGTTTACATTAGACTGGGATCCACCAGCTAGAGTAGATCAAAATGGAGAAATAATAGGATATAACTTGACTTGTATACAAACCAATGGAGCTCAAGTCTCTGGACTGATAGCTACTCAGAGCTCTCTGGAGACAATGTTTACTATTCCAGTATTAGTACCATTTACTGAGTACACTTGTAGACTGTCATCTCTCAATATTGCTGGGGAAGGACCAGCAACGCAATATACATTTAAAACAGCTGAAGATAGTAAGTTCAGATTTTTTATTATCAATTTACTTAATTGTTCGTTTTTTTCCTAAATAGGACCTAAAAATGCTCCACAAAACTTCACTTCCACTTCAACCAAGACTGATGTTACATTTAACTGGAGACATCCAACTACTCCTAATGGCATTATCATACAATATAATCTCACTGTAATAAACTTGGTTAATAACCAAAACTAATAACAAAATGATTGATGTGACTCCCAACCAAGTAACTGTGTCCATGACTATTTATGGATTCTCACCCTATCAGAATTATACTGCTACTGTTTCAGCTACTACAGTAGTTGGATATGGACCTAGTGCTACTACTAAAGGAAGAACTGATCCTGACAGTAAGTATGTATCATTACTGTTTACTTTTACATACATTTCTCTAGTATCCTCTGAACCAGTTCTTATTGTTATACCAGTTATTATTAGTAATATCTTTGTTGCTAACACTATACCAGTAGTTAATGACACTGCTGTTAACCTTACTTGGTCTCCACCAATCACACCTAATGGATATATTAGTAATTACAATATTGATATCATGGTGGAGTTATTGAGTCATTAAGAGGTTACTGCAGATCCTCAATTGAATATTTACACACAGATTATTGGAGGACTATATAAGCCTAATACATTACTAACTAGTAAATGTATTGTCTCCACAGGTCCAGGTGTTCCTTACTATATATCAATTGGAGCAGTCAATGAACTAGGAGAAGGTAACATACATCAGTTACTGTCTTCACTAAAACTGAAAGTAAAGGCAATTTTATTATTTAATATTCATTATTTATTCATTGTTTTAGCTCCCAATGTTAGTCCTAATGGTATTGCATCACAAAGGTCTTCTGATGGTACTTCCATTTTTACATTGTATGGAGGAAAAGTGTCACTAGAAGAAGCTCATGGTTTCTTTGAGTATATATTATAGTATTAGATGCTGTCAATAGTAGACGTAGACAATCAAGTGATATAACTGTACATGTTCCATTTAATAAGACATCTATCAATGTAACTGGTCTAAATCCACAATTAATATACACACTTACTATGAGAATAGCAGTGCAAAATGAAAAAGGAGTAAGTATAGAAGGACCTACAAGTATACCAATAAGGATTTTGTCACCAGGTAAATAATATTACAGACATTATAGGTATCACTTTAAACTTTCTTTGAATTTCAGTTAATTTTTTGTTCAACCTCTCCATGTGGACGACATGGTATATGTCATAATTTGAGAGATGGATTATTTATGTGAATGTTTTGATGGATACTCTGGTATCAATTGTGAATTTGGTAAATTGTACATAATTAATTTAATATGAGAATATAATTATTTTCTTTTATATATTTGTGATTGTTACAATTACACCACAAATTACACAAACCACCTAAAAATACTTCAGGAAATCTCCATTCTACCACTAACCTTACATGTAAAGCTACTGGTTCTCCTAATCCTATAATATTGTGGTATAAAGATAATGTTTTAATTCCCTATGGCAATACTGATGGCTCCATGTTGTTATTCCATAAGTTAAAATTACAGGACCGAGGATTATATCATTGTGAAGCTAGAAGTTTAATCAATGGAAGAAATGTCTCTGTGACATCATCAAGAGTTCTCTTAAATTTCAGGTTTGTGATTATGTGGGTGTGTAATTTGATTTGTGGTATGTATTTTTGGTATTGTTATTTTGTTCATTTTACAGATGTTGTTCAATATGATGCTGTGATATTCAACTGTCAGATGATTTTCATAGGACAAGTAATCAGAAGGTGTCGGGAAAGGGTGTCTGATCTTATTAATGAGGTGTAATTTAATATATTAATTAATTTAACTATTTCTTCAGATAAATGACTTACTTTCTGGTAAAAGTTTAATTAAAATGTCAATGACCTCGTTTTTCTCAATACAAAGTCCTTAATATGGATCATATAAAGTAAATATTAATTGAAATAAACATTATATAATTTCTCTGTAGTTACACTGAACAACTCTATACTATTCCTATTGTTATCACTATGATGACAAAAGATGGAGCCTCTGAACAACTCAGGATTGGAGTGCAACAACAAATGAGTGAACTGAGTGAGCAACTAGGGATTAATATTTCCATAGTTGAAGTGGAAAGATTTGGTAAGACAATGTTAAAAATATTATTATAATTAATAACTCTTTGTAACTTCAAGATGGCTGTCCATCTAGTAAAACAGTTATACCATCATCTTCTGGAAGACAAGATCTAAACATCACACTCTTTTGGCCTGAAACAAATATTGGGAGTGAAGCAGTAGTTAACTGTCCTTGTGGAAATGGAAGTTCAGATAATGGACTACTCCAAGCTACTCAATATTGTGGAGGAAACTTTACCAATGGAGCTAAATGGACTGAAGCAAATATAGCAGCTTGTAATTTTAGTGACTTAGCTCGAGAAATATGTAGGATAAGAAATGTTAGTTGCTAACATTTCTGAAGCACTATGTATATTATTTAATTATAATTATAGCTTCCAATAGCAAAAAAGATAGTGCAACTTGAGAATCTTACAAGTGACAGTAATGTATTAGGTTCTACTGAAGTAGCAGCTAGTGTGAGTGTATTAGTGAGTGCAACAGAAGATGTATCACAGAACATTACAGTAAGTAATTCTGTCATATATTAATACTAACTATTATTTCTAGTCTAACTACAATATTTTTGGAAGTTGTTGACAACATTTTAGATGTCACTAGAAATGTATTGCAAGAAAGTCAAGAAATATCTAACACATCAGCAAAGTTAGTTTTATTGATTAAACATCAAATAAATCCATATGTTTGTAGGATTTTGGAAGCTGTTGAGTCAGTTACAGAGAATATACCAATTACTAATACATCAGTACCAGTTGTAATTACTCAGACATCATTTGCTGTATCTGTTCAACAAGTAGACATTGAAAAAATTTAAACAATCTGGTGAAACATTTAGTGTGAATTTTGACTTTGAAGACTTATTAAGTAGAAATCAAAGCCTTGATTCTAATGATTTGACATTTGGATCAGCCAGTGAACAATCAACTGCAGCAATCACACTCTACCAAATAATTTGTTGAGCTCTATTCCCAATTTGTCCAATAACTCTAGAATAACTAATGCTGTTTTTATCACTGACTCTCTATTTCTTAGTAGAAGTGATATTCTAAAGGTTAGTAGTCTTATTATATCTGCTGCTGTTGTAGGAACACGTACATTGAACAACTTCAACCTCCTGTGAGTCTCAGGTTATTACTAATCAGTAAGTATATAGTAAGATATTGTAATATATCAACATCTTTATTATAGAATATGAATGGTCATTTCCACGTTGTTCATTCTGGAATCAATCTTTAGACTGTAAGTAAATGAATATTCTTTTTATTACAATTCAGGCAAAAATATTGTTTAAAATTATGCATTTTAGTTCCTATGTACATAGGAACATTGATTATAAACTTGTAGTGAACAAAAATATATACAAATATTTTGTGAAACTTTATAGCTATTAGGACAATGTCATTTTTATATTCACACATACAGATGGATATGGAGACTGGTCAAATCAAGGATGTAATGAAACAGTTATTAATAGTACAGTGGTCACATGTGACTGTAATCATCTCACTAGTTTTGCTATATTATTAGTAAGCAACATAAAAGAGTGTATATAATTATTGTGTATATATATTTCAGGATGTATCTCCTACAGTTAAACCAACAGAAAAGACAGGGCTGACATTGTTCTTAGATTCTGTGACTTACATTGGTATCATTGTTTCTCTCTGTTGTCTGACAGTTACTGTCATCTCTTATATTTTCAACAAGTAAATAGTAAATATTTATATACAATTAGTCAGATGTTATTATCTTCTTGCAGAAAGCTACGTACTTCTGATCATGGTCAACTACTTCTTAATTTGTGTTTTGCTTTAATGGGTCTGTATATCACCTTCATTATTGCTCTTCATAGCACAGGGTTTCCAGGACTATGTGCTGTTGTGGGTGCTGTGTTGCAGTATTTCTTTCTTGTGACATTTATGATGATGGCTGCTGAGGCTATCAATTTATATATGAATTTAGTATTGTTCTTGGTGTTAAAATACAACATTTTGTTTTAAAAGCTACTGTTTTATCATGGGGTTAGTGTGACCAATATGATCTATATAGTAATACAATCTCTTATTACTATATTTAGTTAGTCCATTCTTTATTGTGTTGTTCTGTTTTGCTCCAAATTATCAAAACTATTTGAGTGATCATTTGTAAGTGATTGATAATATAATGACTACATATTATTTACTTTTTTGGTAGCTGTCGAGCATTCAGTTTACCATACTATATTGGTATGATAGTCCCATTTTTGATCATCTATTTGTTTAATTGGGTCGTGTTTTTCATTATCATTGTTTCTCTGCTCCGAAAAAACTTTCAGTCCAATATTAAATCAAAGAAGGATACAAAAACATTGTTTCTTCATCAACAACTCATTATAGCCATAACATTAGCTGTATTATTTGGTTTGGGATGGGGTATTGGACTATTTGCCACTCAAGATATCCATACCAATAAAACAGTACGAGACATCCTTGCTGCATTGTTGTGGTCTTCACTGCTTTCCATGGTCTGTTTATTTTTATAATGCAATGTCTACGTTCAAAGGATGTTAGAAATAGTTGGAAGATATGTTTTTTTGGTGTAACAAGAAGAGATATCAATGAAATAACTTCATCAACAATTTCACGAAAACATCAAAAAGAGTATGAACATTCAAGTAAAACTAAGTTTGTAGTTGCTGCTAAAAACCCCAGTGTATTTGTTAATGAATATGCAGCTATGAAGGGACAGTCTGGGTCAGGAGAGAGTGATATTGCATTTCATGAAAGAAGTGATGTTAGTCATTCTAGAGCTTTAGTCAGTGTTACTGAGGTTGAGGAAGAAAAGGTGTGGGTTTTTCTGAGACACCATTCAATAAAGCATATCTTGATGAAATAGATGATCATGAGGAAAAGAACTAGGAAGAAAGAAGTCGGACATAATTTATACTAACGATTATGATGGCTTTCACTTATGTTGAAACTGCCTCTCTCTATTTTGAAAATTGACACAAAAATTGTTTTTTACATTTTAAATGTTTTTTTTTTTCTTATGATGTTGCTAGCACTGTCCTGTGCTCATATTTTAGTTGTGTAGAAAAGGTTATCAGTCTTGAATTTATATCTAATTATCTTTTGATGTTTTCTGTGAAACTATATTTTCTGTTGACTGACTTATTATAAATGCAATGAGGAAAGATATCATTGCTGTAGAGATGAAGTGAATTTGCATTCTTTCCACATATTAACTTTTGAAGAGCTTCATACAACCCAACAGTCTTACAAACAAGATTTTATGATGATGACCTCATGAGACACTATGTGAAGTAATAAAAAATTCAAAAAACAGAAGATGATGTAGAGATTTAAATGATGATAAAGAAACAAGTAACATGCACACAAAGCCAGTCAGTACAACATGATAAGTTTTGTATTACAGTATTCTGTATACAAGAATGAATGGTGAAATTATAATATACAGCTTTTTCGGCTACCAATGCAGTTTTTAAATATGGATTTTTAATGGATTTTTGTATTCATCCCTACTTTGTTTCTTTCCTTTATAGCATTGTCACTCTTACATCATCTTTCATTTTTGCAAAATGTTTTTTAAATGACTTGTTTGTTTCTTTTTTTTTAACAATAATAATTTTTTGAAAGAAAATTTTAAATTAACTATAATGATATTATACATATAATATGTAGTGTGTCTCAAATATAATTGTCTAGCACTGTTAGCTTGCTATCTTTGTAATATCAATACAGGAATATTTTTACTGAATCTATATTTGGCCACAATGTTTTGGCAGCAAGTTTTTTTTCAAGCCTAAACACTGAGGCACAAGTATGCTACTTAACATTGATGGCATAATTATGATATAGATGTTTATATAAATGTACAAATACAGATTCATAAAAAAATATTCATCATTATTGTGTAATGTATTGAACTCACTATAAAACTGGAACTCCAAGTTACTGTTGCCTCAACTATATATGATACAGACACTTAAGGCTGTATCATATGCTTGGATATCACTGGGTATAATCATATCTAAATTATCTATACTGAACTAGATTTTTTTATTTGATCACACAACAAATTCTACAAAATCTATCAATTCTGTGCTTTCATTCAGAGATTTAGACAACTATATGTATGTGCTTTTTTCTTTTAGCAGCTGCAGGCAAAGAGCAAATGCTGGAGCCACACCCACATCATTGAAATATCTCAAATCACCCACTCACCAAGCAGAATATTTTGCATATTTCAGTTGTAACTTGACCTTCAGTAGATATAGTTCTTACTGAGGTACATATTGCAACAGACACCTTCACTTTACCTTTAATGTCAATCTACAAGACGAGTATAGTATATCTAAGGATTGGTTACTTTAGGTGTCATATTGCTGTCTAATAATAGTGAAATCTCATGTGCTAGTTGTTTCTAATTATGAACTACATAATATAATAATGTCTGTGAGAGTGGTACGATCTCCTCAGATATTCTTTTATTAACCACTGAATGCAGACACTTGGTCAATATCACATGATTTGGGTTAGTATTTGATAACACACACATGCAGGGTCTAGGAACACTAAAATTAGTATGGCACATAATATCTTGGAAAGTAGAAACAGATGTCTGCTTCTAGCTTCTGTATATTTGAGTTTAATGGTATCCAATAACTCCATATCATCAGAATTTTATGTTTTGTCACTTACTCTTTTAAATGCCCTCATGGCATTTGATGTAGTATTCCTGTTCAAATTAAAAACAAAAAAAAACCCAAAAAAAAACCAAAAAGACATTTAAAATCACATGACTATTTGTCCACCAGGAAGTATCTCAATATACAATGAAGGATGGACTTCCTGCTGACAAAAATCCACTGCCATTTAAAAAAGGAATTCAATATAATTTTATGGAAATTACAAACCTTCAAGTAACAACTATATATATACAATTTAACTTATACAAATATGTACTAATATATTCTAATATATGTTATTAATATTTATTATGTAGTATTATAAGGAAGTCTATGTTATGTGGTCTTTATATAAATAAATCCATTAATAGTGTCTATCACTTAAGATCCTCTTAAAAACTGGTCAACTTGGGCAGTAGAATCATTTAATTATAATTAGATATATTAAAATATTTCTACAATTGCTATGCTACTGATATAATAGTAATAGTAACATTTATTCAAACCAATAAAATGAAATTATGATCTTATATCTGTCATGAATTGTCTTAAAACAACTATTAACCAATTATAGCAATTTCTACTATTAAATCTAAGGGCAATATGACTTGGTGAGTTCATAACTTGGTGCAAGTGATTGATGATCTATTGCAAGCTTTGAAATCTAGATTGAAACTGCCAATAGTACTTTTAAATCATGTTATGGGAGACTACAGACTGTGTACCGTGCATTACAAAAGGATCTTGAATCTATTCTACTCTTCACAAGAGCAACTAATCCTCTAATCAATCCTGTAGTCAAGATTTTTTTAATTCTTTTGTAAGTCTGTAGATAACAGTGTATCTATATCCTATACTCCACTGATCTCATCACATAGTGGACAGTATCAATGTGTAGTGAACATTAGTCAGATTGATATCAGTTATAAAGATTGATATTAATTTTAAAGGCATACACTAGCTATATGAAAGTAAGTATTAATACATTATATTTAGTCTGCTCTTTGTCATATAAATTCTTCTTTTGATATAGTATCACACTATCAATGCTATCATTTTCTTTAGTTCCAGAACCAGTTGATGCAGTCTCTACTCATCCTGGCAATACAAGTTCTATTATAGAGCAACATATCTTGATATAATATGTACTGTTAACATCAGTGATGCATTAATACTAGAGTTAATGTTGATGTTGAGTTGTCTCATAATGGTGGCTCTCCTCTTACTAATAACAGTGACTATACTATTAATTCACTGACTATGTAAGATTACACACGTACACTAGTACATTATGTATTCGTTTATATTGAAAGTTTGAATAATACTAGAGACAATGGTAGTATATACTCTTGTATTGTGAGTGTTCTATTATCTCTTGTACTCTTACACTAAATGTGACAGGTATAATACTTATTTGTACATATTCTAATTGAAATATTATTATTAATTAATTTATAGGTTTCACTACTGATCATATGATATCTTACATTTTATTTCAAAATACACCCACTGCTTGAAACCAGTTATTAGAAACCAGCATTTGGTACAACTCAGCAGACAATAATGAATGATACAATTGAGTTCATATCATATTCTACTTGATTTAATTACTGAGGGAATAGATGTAACATTGACCTATGTATGTAAGCTACTATTAATACAAATATCTACTTACACTCTAATAAATGGAATTATCTCGACAGATACACCACTTTAAGACATTACCAATAAACCATTCGTATATTATTATATACTTTTCAATACACTTCAAAGTGCCGATTCTTCTTATCAAGGTGGCACGTGTATATATAGTAACACCGATATTACTTTTTTTAAACATCGGATGTATTCTTTTAATACGATTGTAAACGGTATGCTTTTCCATGCACTCGTTTATATACCTGTACAATACTTTAATAATTGCATTATAACTTGATAGATGATGATTTTCTCTAATTGTATTGCGTGGTAGTTGGTAGCTACATATTTGCGCTTTTAATTGCTAGTTTACCACATACAAGTAGCTGCATCTCAGGCTCCACTGTATACAAATGGTTATCATTATATGCTTACTGGTTGCTGTTTCCCTAGTAGGTAAGATTTTAACTTGTAAATGTTTCTCTTTTCAGTTCATTTTCATTAGGAGCTCATGCCCAATTTATATGCTATATTGTAATGTATGTTCATCTTCTACTTCTGGTTTTACAAATGAAACATACTGTTGTAATCAAGTTTTAGTACGTTGTACAAGTCCAGGATGTTTTGTGACATTTCGTGATGGAGGAGTAGCAGAACCATGTCAACATTGTCACAGTAATTTATGGGATTAGAATTACATATAATTAATTAGTTTTTCTCTTCTTTTGTAGTTATTGGATTTGAATCAAACAGTATATCATTGAATGAATCAGATACTGAATATCAAATACCTATCATAACATCTTCATTCTCACCAATTGTTGGTATAGGCACCTTTACACTAACATCTATTGTTCTCAATTCATCTAATGCTTCTTCTGGTAAATTGAATATCTGCAATGATGTTTGTGATTATTCCAATATTATAGGAGTTGATTTTGAGCATATTGAACAGACATTTACTTACACGACTGGTACATTACCAACTTCTCAAACTCTACGAATAAGAATTAAAAAAGATAACATTGCTGGTGAAGGATTAGAGGAGATACATATTCGTCTAATATCAAATCCAGTAAATGTTATAGGACTAACATGGAATTCATGATCTCATCATCAAGATACAGGATATTGATAGTAAGTTTATACACTTAGTATTAAATTCTATAGACAAAAGTCAAAGTTGGATATAATAGTTAGAGTATGCTGAAGGTCATAGTGCTTGTGTGATAATTGATGAGTATCTTCCTGTGTATTTGAAGTAAAACATCTTATACTTATAAGTATGGATTTGCTAAAGACTGAGACTTAATAGGGAAACGTTTTCTAGAAATAGATTGGTTGATTTAACTATTAATATAGTCATTTGAATTGCATACGATACATAATAAGATACTAGTAAACACAATTTTAACACATACAGATTTTCATTATCAATGTACTTATTGACAAGTTATATAGTAAGTTATTGTCTCAGTTATGAGATTATGTCATTATAGTAAGATATAAGAGTTATAATAGCTACCAGACATGTATGTGGGGGTTGTTGTTTATATATCATTGTAATAATAGATTTGTTGACTTGACCATCCATGATTGTTTACAATGCAAATAATAAGGTGTAACATCACAAACTGCTACATATATGTCCTTTTTTGGAATTAATTTGCTTCAGTGCACAAACTAGCTGTATTAATTAAAACAGTGTATATTGCTATCTATCAATGTAATTTTATGAATTGCATACACTGTAAAAATTAATATTTCATTTTAATAACTAATTTGTACTTTATATGGGGTGGATTACTATGGAAAGTAGAATTTATGTGAATTACTCATTGTATAATTTGTTGCTTTGTAAAAGCACAATACACGAATAAGTTATACAATGAGTAATTCACAAGAATTCTATATTCCATAGTAATCCATCCATGTAATGTACAAATTAGTTGTTGAAATGGATGTAGTATAAGGTGCCTATAGTTTTTACAGTGTACACCTAAGTGACTAAAAATCAGTTAAAACAACCAATCTATTTTAACAGTGATATAGACGTATATGGCCTCACTGAGAAATCAATAGTATCATAACTATCATTAACTTCGCTGCACACTGTGTGGGCAAGGTTAAAGTACTTGCCTTATGTGTATGCCTGTCGGTTCCAAAAAATTACTGTGCATATATTATGCAATTTTTTATCATCAATAGCATCTACTGTTGATAGTAAGTATATAATAATCATTAATACATACATTATATTATATTTAGTTAGAAAATTATGAAAATTTCCTTTGAATAATTAATTGAATTTTTGCTAAATCATCATGGACTTAATTGTGATAAGACACATAGTACTCAAGCTTTGCCCATTCCTGTAGAAACCATAAAGTTATACTACTCCTATTAATATTGTAATAGTATAGATTTATTGTAATATTATTAATTAACTTAAAGTTGAGTATATTTTGACTTCATTACAGCTACTTTCATAGTACAACAATCAACAGTGACAATGACATCTCCTACTGTTGATATTAAGTATATAACAACCATTAATACATACAATATATTATATATACATATCATGTGAAAATTGATTGGTTGATTTTAGCAATATAATTATAGTTATTTTATTGGTTGTATGCAGCAAATTATATGATAAAACTGTTTTGATTATTATTGTCCATATTAGTTCTATAAACAGTCAATTTCATAGAATATTAATAATCAAAACATATTTTTTCCTTTCAGTTTACATCAAATAATCTTGATACATGAACTTGTACAATGATATATTGGCTTAATCAACCAATCAGTTATTACAATGATGGAGTCATCACATTGGTTGAGCTTATGATATGACTCAAAGTACTTAGGCATTACCTTGTGCTCTAATGTTAGTAAAAATTATAAGTTATACTACTCTTATTAATACTGTAATAGTATATAGATTTGTTGTAATACTATCGATTAACTTATATTAACTCCATCACTACTAACTCAGCTGTTTCCACAGTACAACAATCATCAGCCATATTGAGATCTCCTAATATTGATAGTAAGTATATAATAATCATTAATGCATACAATATATTGTATATAGTTAGATAATAATTTATTTAAGAATAATTTCTTTTGATATTAATAAGAAACACGAGAGCTCAGATGTTTAGAAACATGAAATATCTATTGTTGATAAATGCCTCATGTTTTTTGATAATTAAACTTTGCCAAGTCAACATGGACTTATAGTATCAAGCTTTGCCCATGTACTCTGTAGGTTTTACTATTATAATTAATATTCCAATTTAAAGATAAGTATGTCTTTAACTATATCATTACTATTAACTTAGCTACTTTCACAGTACAGCAATCATCAGTGACAGTGACATTTCCTACTGTTAATAGTAAGTATATAACAATCATTACTGTATACATTATTTATATTTTAGTTAGACAATCTATGAATAATTCCATTACTTTCAGTTTACATCAAGTAATTTTACTAATTATAATCATAAGTTGATTTAATCAACTTATCAGTTATTACAGTGAATTGATCATTACATTAGTTGGACTTATAAGCACTTAGAAATCATAAGTTATACTACTCCTATTAATAATGTAATAGTATAGATTTGTTATAATATTAATAATTAACTTAAAGGTGAGTATTTATTTTACTCCATCACTACTAATTACCATGGCCAGCTATTTTCACAGTACAAAAAATCATCAGTCACAAAGACATTATCCACTGTTGATAGTAAGTGTATAATAATCATTATTTGATACAATATATATAACTTGTAATAACTTGTAATATACTATTAATTAACTTAGAGTTAGGTGTATTTGACTCCATCACTACTAACCCAGCTACTTTCACAGTACAACAATCATCATTGACATTGACATCTTCTACAGTTGATAGTAAGTGTATAACAATTATTAATAGATACATTATATTGTATATGGTTACACAATTTATGAATAATTGGCACACAATAATGAGGTCTCAAAGGACACCAAACACGCGCACGCAGAAACCCTGCAACTGCCAAAAAAAACCTATCCCACTAAACGGCGAATGCCAGTCCAATAATCATCATCTACAATGCAGAAGTCGAGAAACATGAGTAGGAATGAGAAAAGGTGTACATAGGCCTAACCGAAAACGCCTTCAAGCAGAGATATTCCAACCACATGCAATCAATCAGGCACGAGAAATACGGAAATATCACGGAACTATCGAAGTATGTTTGGCAATTGAAGAAAGAAGGCGAGGAATTCAAAATCACCTGGTCAATAAACCGAAGGGCACAAGCCTACTCCAACACAACAAAGCGGTGCGACCTTTGTCCTAACGGAAAAAGCTCTCTATCATCAACGCCGACACAAAACCCACCCTGAATAAAAGATCCGAACTCGTTTCAAAATGCCGACACGAAAACAAGTACTATTTAGCACACTTCTCTAGGGATAAGACATAGTTAACACCTCGATGCTATATAACCAGCCTGCAAACAGAGTAGTATTCAGCTGTCTGACGATCGCATAACGCGTGAAACTCGGAGTAACAGCAACACAGCGAGAGCTCTGTTTCTTTGTCCTTTAATTCTGTTCTATATATATATATATATATATATATATATATATATATATAATATATATTATATAGGTTGCACGAACTCCAGTTAACACTGTAAACAGTGACAGTTGGTGTCAGTAATAGTAGCTAGTGTCATCTCCTCAATATTGAAGCTATTACAATATTTTGTGTACTGTTTATTGTCTACATAAAACAAAAACAAAAAGTAATAAATATTAACAAAATTAATTCATTTTTCAATTAGATATAATACAATTTTAGATGGACAATACACCAACTTATGACTATCCTATGACATCTCATGATGATACAGTACTGTGTAACATAGCATATGATAGATCACATCAACCAGTACTACCACATAATGTATCATATGTATCAGTGGATCATAAGACATTAGATATGATGTATGAAATATTACCTGGTGAGCAACAAGAAGACAATAATGATTAACTTTATTATTGAATTACATTTGTATAGTTACAATTACATATGTGGAACATATCACCAATTATATAGCGACATGTTATAATGTGCGTCAATGTATTGTGATATTAATAACATAAACAGTTAATAACTTGTTGTAACAATTGAATAATTATATTATCAGTGAAAATACAAAAAGTGATCTCATATTGACATTGCCTAATTTAAAAAAAAAATGTCAAATACTGTTTTTTTTGATAAAATGAATGCCCAATAGCTACTACTAGTTTAAAGAGCAGAAACAGAATAGAAACAATGAGAAATAAATAGAATTAAGGTATTAAAGTACAGGATATAGTATCATTAATAAACACAGAGATAAAATAAGTGATCGACAGTATATGATAAGGTTTTAGTGTGATAAGTGATAGTGAATTGATGGTTAGTAAAGAAGCATATTTAATTTAGATTTATAAGTGATTAGAGATGAGCTAAGTTTCATATGATAAGGAAGTGAATTCCACAGAGAGAGAACAGAAGGGACAAATGAGTTTTTATGAAGCAGATGAGTGAGAAAAAGGGATGGTAAAGGTAAGGGGATAAAAGTGATGAGAAGCATGATTTGGCAGAGGTTTGCAAATGAAGATATCAGAAGGAAAATAAAGGAGGTTGTTAGTGATTTATAGAGAAGACATAATTTGGAAATAGAGTGACGAGTTGAGAAGGTCGGAGGGGGGGGGGGGGGGGGGGGGGGGGGGGGGGGGGGGGGGGGGGGGGGGGGGGGGGGGGGGGGGGGGGGGGGGGGGGGGGGGGGGGGGGGGGGGGGGGGGTGGGGGGGGGGGGGGGGGGGGGGGGGGGGGGGGGGGGGGGGGGGGGGGGGGGGGGGGGGGGGGGGGGGGGGGGGGGGGGGGGGGGGGGGGGGGCGGGGGGGGGGGGGGGGGGGGGGGGGGGGGGGGGGGGGGGGGGGGGGGGGGTGGGGGGGGGGGGGTGGGGGGGGGGGGGGGGGGGGGGGGGGGGGGGGGGGGGGGGGGGGGGGGGGTGGGGGGGGGGGGGGGGGGGGGGGGGGGGGGGGGGGGGGGGGGGGGGGGGGGGGGGGGGGGGGGGGGGGGGGGGGGGGGGGGGGGGGGGGGGTGGGGGGGGGGGGGGGGGGGGGGGGGGGGGGGGGGGGGGGGGGGGGGGGGGGGGGGGGGGGGGGGGGGGGGGGGGGGGGGGGGGGGGGGGGGCGGGGGGGGGGGGGGGGGGGGGGGGGGGGGGGGGGGGGGGGGGGGGGGGGGGGGGGGGGTGGGGGGGGGGGGGGGGGGGGGGGGGGGGGGGGGGGGGGGGGGGGGGGGGGGGGGGGGGGGGGGGGGGGGGGGGGGGGGGGGGGGGGGGGGGGGGGGGGGGGGGGGGGGGGGGGGGGGGGGGGGGGGGGGGGGGGGGGGGTGGGGGGGGGGGGGGGGGGGGGGGGGGGGGGGGGGGGGGGGGGGGGGGGGGTGGGGGGGTGGGGGGGGGGGGGGGGGGGGGGGGGGGGGGTGGGGGGGGGGGGGGGGGTGGGGGGGGGGGGGGGGGGGGGGGGGGGGGGGGGGGGGGGGGGGGGGGGTGGGGGGGGGGGGGGGGGGGGGGGGGGGGGGGGGGGGGGGGGGGGGGGGGGGGGGGGGGGGGGGGGGGGGGGGGGGGGGGGGGGGGGGGGGGGGGGGGGGGGGGGGGGGGGGGGGGGGGGGGGGGGGGGGGGGGGGGGGGGGGGGGGGGGGGGGGGGGGGTGGGGGGGGGGGGGGGGGGGGGGGGGGGGGGGGGGGGTTGGTGGGGGGGGGGGGGGGGGGGGGGTGGGGGGGGGGGGGGGGGGGGGGGGGGGGGGGTGGGGGGGGGGGGGGGTGGGTGTGGGGTTTGGGGTGGGTGTTGTGTTTGGGTGTGGGTGGTGGGGGGGGTTTAAAGTTGAGGAAAGAGATGAGTAGTCATTGTCCCATTTATGAGCACATGTCATTATATAGATGATGAATAAGAGAGGCCCAAGAATGGAACCTTGGGGCACACTAGATGTGACTTGAGATTTAGAAGATAGAGAACCATTTATGATTACTTGTTGAGTAACACTTGTAGATAACTATGGAGCCAAGACAAAGAAGAGGAGGAAGGTCAAGTAAAGATAAGGAGTCATGCAGGGGCTTGTGAGGGACAGAGTCAAATGCTTTAGTGAAATCAAAGAAAACTTCATAGACTGCATTTTTTGAGATCTATTGAAGAGAACAAGAATTAACAATAGATAATAGAGCTGTTTCAGTTGAGAATCCCGGTCGAAACCAAACTGACAAATAGAGTGGGTGGACATCTCCTGTTGATAGGAATGAGTTGAATGTAGTTTCAATGATCCTAAGTCCTCCTGAACAAATTAGTAAAATAATATTGATTTTTTTATCCATTTTAACTCACTGTTTAGTCTTACGTATACAAGTTGTATATTGCTTTCATCAATGTGTTATTTACCTTGCATTTATCTAGTATAACACATGTATAATAAATCCACTCATATTTATTGAACCCAAAGTCACGATATAGTCCAATCTGTCCTGTCATGTACACAAAATTTAATGGTGATGAGTCATTTACTGTAGACACTTGATTACCATTATTAGGATGATACCATAGCCCAATAGTAGGCTCATTTCTAGCACCTTGAATCCACAAGACCACATTTAAAACAACATTGTTTACATCATTACGATATAAATTATTTGAAGGAATCATGGATTTGGGTAGGACATATTGTTGTATCCTCCATTCAATTGGATTCCAGTATTATATATAAGTATAATATTACAATTAGTTAATGTAAATCCAGAAAACTTACCAAAGCTTGTTAATGGAGGAGAATCACTAGATCTGACAAAATATTGGTACAAATACACCACTGTAAGATTTAAGAAGATTTTGACATCATTTATGCAAGCTCTGTTGACTGTCTTACAATCTGCATAGCAGCATCAAATTTTGATGTCATGTACATAGTTTTTCATAATTTTTTAATGTTTAATAGTGCTATATTTTATAACAATAAAATTAAAGATGTATGGTGTAAAAATATACAATAACTAAGCAATTGTTGACTGACTAAAATAATGCCCATGTTAACATAAGATATATAATTGGTCAGTGTCTACCTGTGTATTATACCTTATAATATCATAACCATAATTTGCTTATGAACTTAATTGTCTAGTTTTGTATATACAACTTTAAGAGGTTTTTAAATATGTGTAAGCAAGTATATTACCAGCAACTTTATATTGACATTTTTACAATAGACACCAACAATATAAGACCATTTTTGGTATTGTTACTGGAAATACAATTTTTAATTGTTTCAACAAGTTATTGACTGTTTATGCTATTAATATCACAGTGCATTAAAACACATTATAAGACGCTATAATAATTGTGACATGTTCCACATATGTAATTGTAACTATACAAATGTAATTCAATAATAAAGTTAATCATTATTGTCTTCTTGTTGTTCACCAGGTAATATTTCATACATCTATTTAATGTCTTATGATCCACTGATACATATGATACTTATGTTGTAGTACTGTTTGATGTGATCTATATATGCTATGTTAGACTGTGCTGTAATATCATGAGTTGTCATAGGATAGTCATAAGTTGGTGTATTGTCATCTAAATTGTATTATATCTAATTGAAAATGAATTAATTTTGTTAATATTTATTACCTTTTTGTTTTGTTTTTAAGTTGACAATAAACAGTACACAAAATATTGTAATAGCTGTCAATATTGAGGGAGATGACACTAGCTACTATTACTGACACAACTGTCACTGTTACAGTGTTTACTGGAGTTGTACATCCTATATAATATATATATATATATATATACACATATATATATATTATATATATATATTTAACGTTGATCATGATATTACACTTACTATTAACAGTGGAAGATGTCTTTGTGACTGATGATTGTTGTATTGTGAAAATGGTTGGCCATGGGTAATTAGTAGTGATAGAGTCAAATAGATACACAATTTAAGTTAATTAATAGTAATACAAACATACAACAAATCTATACTATTACAGTATTAGTAAGAGTAGTATACAGATATGGTTTCTACAAGAAAGGCAAACCCTGACTACTCTGAATCATATCATAATTCTTTGATGACTCAGTAAAATTCTGTTATTGAAAAAATATGAAAAAAAGAACGGCATATATATTATATATATTTATATTTATATATATATTTCACGATCATCATCACTAGAGTGGATCAGCTTTATAAGATCTCCATCATATAATTGTGCATATAATAATAATGGACATCCGTGTTGGACTATACATTAGAATTTTTAATGTCATAGAATCGGTAACACTCATCAACTTGAGTGCAGCTATGTGTCCACTTCACTCTAGGTAAAATCAATATCTTGTTGTATGCAGTCCTCTCTATATGATAATACTGCAGTAATATATATCAATTAACTTGAGGAGGATGCTTGTTTGGAAACACTTCATTATCTTTTGCATATAGTATGATCAGGATGCTTTAGTAGAGAAGTAATTCAGTGGTAACAACCAATACTCCTCCATTGTAGACTATAACAGCATATGACATGAGGTCTTTATTCCTTTATTATCAGCATTTATGTCATTTTTATTGCAACTGTCTAGTAGAATGCTTTAGTAACAATGGTATATTAATTATCTGTAGTAGTCCATGTATTAATATAGTTGACACTACAGCCTACATCATCACTATAGAATGGAACTACTGTATATATGTCTTCTTCCTTGACATGTTATGAAATTAATGACTAGATATCTTGTGTAACCCGCTTGAAAGCTAAGTTTTGCAGACTATCTCTTGTTATATCAACAACTCAATAATAATACTTATATAAATCAACTTATCTCTTTATCAACAAGATGACATGTCTACTTATATACAAAATCACAAAGAACATTTTAGAGTTCTAGAGATTACATAACATTTCACACATTAATATAGTATTTATAACACAATGGTTTTCAACAGACAAGGTTTGTTGTAATACAATCGTTACCGTATTGTATAGCACAATGGTTTACACTCGTTAAATCTGCACACAATGGAATATATGCTAACATACAATAGCAACTTCAATCTAATAGGACCACTAATACTGAACTTGACTAGAGCCAGGCACTACTTCTAAATTATGTCATCTGAAAAGGAACTTTGGTGACTGTGAGTAGTTTCATTGCATCATCATCAAATTCAATCTTGTAAATCAACAACTGTTGTATGCAGTCTCCTCTCTAGTTGATAATACCAAGTAATAACAACTAGAGGAGGAAAGTTACATGAAGACTCTCTTTGGATTATAAAAATTCCACAAAATGAAGGGTACACCAGTAGTTCTTATAGAGCAGTACTTGAGTAGCAAATAAAACATTTCTCCATTGTAATCTAAAGTAGCATAATTATAACAGTATCAAGTCTACTATAACTACTTCTTGATCATTGGCAGCAAGTAATGTCTCTAATATAATTGTCTAACAGTTACCTTTTGATATTTGTAATATTAATACAGGAGTATCTGTTGAATCATTATTTGGTGACACGTTCTTAGCAGTAACTTATTTTCAAGCATAAATACTGAGACATGCCAATATACAAATAAAGATTCATAAAAATATTATCTTAATTATGTAATAGTATTGAACTCATTATAAGTGTCTTGTGTCTAAACTGAGACTCCAATTTACTGTTGCTCAACTATATATGATATGGACACTTAAGGCTTTGTCATATGTTTGGATATTACTGAGTATAATCATATTATTCAAATTAAAGTAACTGTATTAAACTAAATATTATTTATTTGATAACACAACTAATACTGCATAATCCATCAATTCTGTACATTACCTTCACCATCTACAAAGACAATAGCACCTGTTTGAGCCACACCCACATTATTGAAATCGAACCACTCAACTCACCAGTGGCGTGATAATAGCAACAAGATATACCAGGGAGTAAAGTTCACGATAACGCCCACAGTGTAATTGTTACCTATTTTTAGCTAAATAGTACAGTATGCATAGCTTCTTTGTTCATAACACTGCAGGAGTAAACCCCTCCCCCCGCACATCTGATAACGATCTAGATTAATGGATTCCAGCTGTTTGGGATTAGACTTTTTATACGAATAGCACTATCTCTTTTTTTTAGTTCATGTATTTTTTAAGCCACTATCCTGTAAGTTGATTATGATTTAAGGTTTGATTTAAACTACTTTTAATTTTCTTCATATGTGTATATATGTATAAAATTGTTTAAAGTAAAGAGAAAGAAATCTAAAAAGTGAGTGTGAAAGGTAATGTGGGGATGACCGTGTATAGAAACAAGATAGGAATGAATAATTTAATCAAAACAAAAGTAAGAGGGAAAATGTTTGAGATCCAAATTTTGGAAATTTGTTGGAAATTTGATATGCTTAAAAATGGATTTTTAATTAAGAATGTCTTAATTGTTATAGATACTAAATATGCAAATAGGTATTTTTAGCAGCTCTCTTTGTTTCATTATTCAATGGAAGAAGGTACAAACTTTGCAACGATTTTCCCATGTTTTTCCCTCAAATTTCCATGGTTTTGTACCATATATTTGAAACCTTTCGCTGTGAGTCCTTACATAAATAACTATATATTTTTATTACTATAAAATGAATTTGGTTATTTTAGTAACCAAATTCTTGCTTATAATTGCATCAGTGGATTACTAGAGCTCATGTGAATTACTCTTTGTACACTGTAAAAATTAATTGGTTGATTTAAGTAATACATGGTTATACATGTTGAATATGTAAAATGTAAGCATAACACTAAATTATTACTAATGTACTATAAAATTAATGGTTATGTAGCTACATAAGCAGTAGTATGTTAGTAATGAACACAGTATTATGTTTACTTTTTTGACAAAAATTTGTTTGCAATTGCAACCTGTATAACTGAATAAATCAACCAATCATTTTTTAGGTGTATAATTTCTTGATATGGTATACTATTACGAAGCAACAAAAATAATTCATTATAGAGTAAGTTTTTCACATATGAATTTGGAATTTAATATTGTTCTACCATTGTAAGCTATTAGCTATTTGGTTAGAGTAACAAATTAATTTTTACATTGTATGAAATAATACTATAATATTTTATCTGCTGACAAAATTTTACTATTCTATATAGTATACTTACAGTATAGTAGTTGTCTATTTTAAAAAGTATTCATTTTTTTCCTGTGTCCTATTCAGCTATTGTGTGTGATTTTAGAAACCGCAATTATTAGGCAGTCCTCATATGCACTGTGTGTTTGTAGCCATTGTATGCCTAAGGTCTTTGTGTGACCTAAAAGAGGTATTTTTAAAGCTGGCTACACAGGCCAAACTTTGGGATTGGTCCTGCTCTGATGCAGTTGTTGTCTATTTTAAAAATAATACTTACTACATTCCTTCAAATCTTGTGTGTAATTAAAAATCTGCAGTTATTACACACATCCATTTTTAAAAATAGCAAAAACCCAAAGTTTTTGTGGTTGGGCTTTAACATTTATATCAATACATATATATTATATAGATGTATACTCAAAAACAGTCCTGTATATCTACTTCTTTTATAGGCAATGCTCAATTACCTACTATTCAACCAGCTGGAGTGTTCTTACTAGAACTGAATGAAATACTCACATTGAACTGTGTAGTAGATAGTAGTGACGTTATTTCATACGAGTGGAGATTGAATGATATTACTGTACAAAATGACACCAGTCCAAACATCACCATTTCATATATAGATGCTTCTTCAGTTGATCAGGGTGGTGTGTATCATTGTACAGTGTATAATTCTGTTAATAAAGCAGACTCCACTACTAATCAGTATTTGTGGCTTTTGCACCTCTCATTACCACTTCACCACAATCTGTTGATGTAACTAGAGGAGACACAGTTGAATTATCCTGTAACGTGACCAGTTTTCCAGTTTCCGCAATAGAATGGGCTAGACTGCCATCAGGTTTCATAGTGGATAATATAACAAATCTAAACGATTTATCTCGTTACCTTGATCCACCAAATACTGTAACTACCTTTGACAATACAACTAATAGTGATACCTTCAATTCCTCAATACTTGTCATTGAGTCTGTGTTGGGATCAGACTTTGGTGACTATGTATGTATTGGTATCTTAGACAATGATACATTGGTTGTACCAGAAGGCTCTGGATCTGCTATTGATGGTAATAAAGTACTAATGATCATAATTGAAATATCAGATATTGCTCTCATCACAGGTAAAATATCCACCTTTAATGTATTAAGTTATTTGAATGGCTTGATGTGTTTTTATCTGCAAAATTCAGCCATATTGGTAGTCCTTTAGTATTAATTTAGCAGTTTGAAGTTAAGGTTTACATTAGAGAATTATATCAAATGAAACAAATTAAGATTTATGATTTTCCTATGTTGGTCTTTGTATATTAATACTTATAGAGGTGTATTTACTTGTGGTATATTAGTGGCTATGTAGCTACATAAACAGTAGGACATTAGTAATGAAAACAGTATTATGCTTACTTTTCCATAAGTTTGTAATTGCAACCTATATAACTGAATAATGGTTAAATCAACCAATCAATTTTTACAGTGTTTATTATTATTATTATTCTCTCTCTCTCTCTCTCTCTCTCTCTTTCTCTCTCTCTCTCACTCTCACTCTCTCTCTCTCTCCTCTCTCTCTCTCTTCTCTCTCTCTCTCTCTCTCTCTCTCTCTCCCTCTCTCTTAGTATCACCTGTTGGCAGTGTTAATGCTAAACCAATGACACAAACTTTTTCACGATTTTCAAATGTTACTTTTGACTGTATTGCTGAAGGTGGTCCTAATACTATCTATCAATGGATCAAAGGAAGGAACCCGTTTCTTTAATGACTCCTCCATTAGATGTCACATCAGTTTCTTAGTAATCTCACTATTATCAGTAATGAGTCAAGATTAGTATTGGAGTCTATTGTAGGAGATGATGGAGGAGAGTATACTTGTATAGCTATTAATGAAGCTGGATTTGATAATGACACAGTTTTTCTCTATTCTATCTTCCTAATATCACTAGACACCTGTAAACCAATATGTTCAATCTGGAGATACTGTGAGTCTCTATTGTGAAGCTGACTCCTTCCCTCCACCTATTTATCAATGGGAGAGAAGAAATGAAACTGGAAAGTTTGTAGCTATTCTAGGAGAGACTAATACTAACTTGACTATAATCACTATTCAACATGGAATATTTGGTGATTATCGTTGTGTTGCCACTACTCCAATTATAGATGAAACAGCTACTTCTAATTCAGCAGTTATAACTGGTAAATGTAGTAATATAAAGTTAAGATGTAAAGTCACAATTACTGTAATTATTAATAACTACTCATGCATGTAGTAGATAATCTTATAGAAATCACTTATGTTTCCTTAATCAATTCAAAAATACTCACTCTCTCTCTGTAAGCATAACACTAAATTTATTACTAATGTACTATAAAATTAATGGTTATGTAGCTACATAAGCAGTAGTACGTTAGTAATGAAACACAGTATTATGTTTACTTTTTTGACAAAAATTTGTTTGCAATTGCAACCTGTATAACTGAATAATCAACCAATCATTTTTTAGGTGTATAATTTTCTTGATATGGTATACTATTACGAAGCAACAAAAAAATAATCCATTATAGAGTGAGTTTTTCACATATGAATTTGGAATTTAATATTGTTCTACCATTGTAAGCTATAGCTATTTGGTTAGAGTAACAAATTAATTTTTACATTGTATGAAATAATACTATAATATTTTATCTGCTGACAAAATTTTACTGTTCTATAGTATACTTACAAGTTTAATTCTTACTTCCAAACAACTTATTTGTTATTTTATTACAGTATAGTAGTTGTCTATTTAAAAAGTATTCATTTTTCCTGTGTCCTATTCAGCTATGTGTGTGATTTTAGAAACCGCAATTATTAGGCAGTCCTCATATGCACTGTGTGTTTGTAGCCATGTATGCCTAAGGTCTTTGTGTGACCTAAAAAGAGGTATTTTTAAAGCTGGCTACACAGGCCAAACTTTGGGATTGGTCCTGCTCTGATGCAGTTGTTGTCTATTT
Organism: Gigantopelta aegis; assembly: GCF_016097555.1. Taxonomy (NCBI): domain Eukaryota; kingdom Metazoa; phylum Mollusca; class Gastropoda; order Neomphalida; family Peltospiridae; genus Gigantopelta; species Gigantopelta aegis. Next base: position 48,873 of record NW_024533011.1, read on the forward strand.
TAAAAATAATACTTACTACATTCCTTCAAATCTTGTGTGTAATTAAAAATCTGCAGTTATTACACACATCCATTTTTAAAAATAGCAAAAACCCAAAGTTTTTGTGGTTGGGCTTTAACATTTATATCAATACATATATATTATATAGATGTATACTCAAAAAACAGTCCTATATATCTACTTCTTTTATAGGCAATGCTCAATTACTACTATTCAACCAGCTGGAGTGTTCTTACTAGAACTGAATGAAATACTCACATTGAATGTGTAGTAGAACAAAGTAGTAGTGACGTTATTTCATACGAGTGGAGATTGAATGATATTACTGTACAAAATGACACCAGTCCAAACATCACCATTTCATATATAGAGCTTCTTCAGTTGATCAGGGTGGTGTGGTATCATTGTACAGTGTATAATTCTGTTAATAAAGCAGATTCCACTACTAACCAAGTATTTGTGGCTTTTGCACCTCTCATTACCACTTCACCACAATCTGTTGATGTAACTAGAGGAGACACGTTGAATTATCCTGTAACGTGGACCAGTTTTCCAGTTTCCGCAATAGAATGGGCTAGACTGCCATCAAGTTTCATAGTGGATAATATAACAAATCTAAACGATTTATCTCGTTACCTTGATCCACCAAATACTGTAACTACCTTTGACAATACAACTAATAGTGATACCTTCAATTCCTCAATACTTGTCATTGAGTCTGTGTTGGGATCAGACTTTGGTGACTATGTATGTATTGGTATCTTAAACAATGATACATTGGTTGTACCAGAAGGCTCTGGATCTGCTATTGATGGTAATAAAGTACTAATGATCATAATTGAAATATCAGACATATTATTGCTCTCATCACAGGTAAAATATCCACCTTTAATGTTTAAGTTTTTGAATGGCTTGATGTGTTTTTTATCTGCAAATTCAGCATATTGGTAGTCCTTTAGTATTAATTTTAGCAGTTTTGAAGTTAAGGTTTACATTAGAGAATTATATCAAATGAAACAAATTAAGATTTATGATTTTCCTATGTTGGTCTTTGTATATTTAATACTTATAGAGGTGTATTTACTTGTGGTATATTAGTGGCTATGTAGCTACATAAACAGTAGGACATTAGTAATGAAAACAGTATTATGCTTACTTTTCCATAAGTTTGTAATTGCAACCTATATAATGAATAATGGTTAAATCAACCAATCAAATTTTTACAGTGTTTATTAACTATTCCCTATCTCTATCTCCCCCTCTCTCTCTCTCTCTCTCTCTCTCTCCTCTTTCTCTCTCTCTCTCTCTCTCTCTTCTCTCTCTCTCTCTCTCTCTCTCTCCCTCTCTCTTAGTATCACCTGTTGGCAGTGTTAATGCTAAACCAATGACACAAACTTTTTCACGATTTTCAAATGTTACTTTTGACTGTATTGCTGAAGGTGGTCCTAATACTATCTACATCAATGGATCAAAGGAAGAAACCCATTGTCTTCAATGACTCCTACATTAGATGTCACATCAGTTCTTAATAATCTCACTATTATCAGTAATGAGTCAAGATTAGTATTGGAGTCTATTGTAGAGATGAATGGAGGAGGAGAGTATACTTGTATAGCTATTAATGAAGCTGGATTTGATAATGATACAGTTTTTCTCTATATCTTTCCTAATATCAACTAGACAACCTGTAAAACCAATATGTTCAATCTGGAGATACTGTGAGTCTCTATTGTGAAGCTGACTCCTTCCCTCCACCTATTTATCAATGGGAGAGAAGAAATGAAACTGGAAAGTTTGTGGCTATTCTAGGAGAGACTAATACTAACTTGACTATAATCATATCCCACATGGAATATTTGTGATTATCATTGTGTTGCCACTACACTAATTATAGATGAAACAGCTACTTCTAATTCAGCAGTTATAACTGGTAAATTTAGCAATGTAAAGTTTAAGATGTAAAGTCACAATTACTGTAATTATTATAACTACTCATGCATGTAGTAGATAATCTTATAAAAATCACTTACGTTTCCTTAATCAATCAAAAAAATACTCACTCTCTCTCTCTCTCTCTCAGTATCACCTGTTGGCAGTGTTAACGCTACACCTATAACACAAACAGTTGAACGATTTTCAAAGATCAGTTTTGATTGTATGGCTAAAGGAGGTCCCAATACTATCTATCGATGGATCAAGGAAGGAACCCATTGTCTTCAAGACTCCTCCATTAGATGTCACATCAGTTCTTAGTACACTCACTATTGTCAGTAATGAGTCAAGATTAGTATTGGAGTCTATTGTAGGAGATGATGGAGGAGAGTATACTTGTATAGCTATTAATGAAGCTGGATTTTGATAATGACACAGTTTTTCTCTATATCTTTCCTAATATCACTAGACAACCTGTAAACCAATATGTTCAACCTGGAGATACTGTGAGTCTCTATGTGAAGCTGACTCCTTCCCTCCACCTACTTATCAATGGAGAGAAAGAAATACAAGTGGAGACAACTTTGAGGCTATTTCAGGAGAGACTGATACTAACTTGACTATAGTCGATATCAAACATGAAGAGTTTGGTGATTATCGCTGTGTTGCCCACTACTGCAATCATTGATGAAACAGCTACCTCTATACAGCAGTTAATAATTGGTAAGTATAGTATTGTAAACTTTAAAAGATAATGCATTTTTTCTTCCATGCAGTGTCTGCAAATGGCAGTGTATAATTGATCCAGATTTATCATAGTAGACAATCATAGTAGTATCACATTCACTTGTTCTGCTAGAGGAGGTCCTGATAACACTTTCCTTTGGTTCCGTACAGCAGATATTAATGATAATTCAAATCTGCTAACACACAATCTCCATTACCAATCAACCAGCTAACAATGGAATTGTCTAACATAACTCTTGCTACAGGGGACTGTCTTTACAATTACATCAGTAAATGCTACTGAAGATGCAGGATCTTATGATTGTTATGTTTTCAAATGAAGCTGGATACGAGAATAACTCTACAACTCTTTATGTTAGACCTGTCATAACAGAACAACCCTATGACCAGTATGTAGATGATGGGCACACAGTTACCCTCTCCTGTAGAGCTGACTCCTTCCCTGCTCCTATCTACCAGTGGGAAATGATGAGCAGAACAACAGGAATGTTTCATGAAGTTCTAAATGCAAATGATTCTACACTGATGTTTTCTCCAATTGATTACAATGACTTTGGTAACTATCGTTGCATAGCTTCTGCTAATGATATTATGAAAATGCCACATCACTTCCAGCATTAGTGACTAGGTAGTAATTTCTATCAAATTCATTTAAATAGATTGTTTTTCTCTATAGTATCTCCAAAGAATAGTATCATTGTGGACACCTACAAATCAGATCCTAGCTTTAAATTTCAACTGCTTATTTTAACTGTATTGCTAAAGGTGGTCCCAATACTATCTATCGATGGATCAAGGAAGGAACCCATTGTCTTCAATGACTCCTCCATTAGATGTCACATCAATTTTTAGTACACTCACTATTGTCAGTAATGAGTCAAGATTAGTATTGGAGTCTATTGTAGGAAATGATGGAGGAGAGTATACTTGTATAGCTATTAATGAAGCTGGATTTGATAATGACACAGTTACTCTCTATATCTTTCCTAATATCACTAGACAACCTGTAAACCAATATGTTCAACCTGGAGATACTGTGACTCTCTATTGTGAAGCTGACTCCTTCCCTCCACCTACTTATCAATGGGAGAGAAGAAATGAAACTGGAAACTTTGTGGCTATTCTAGGAGAGACTAATACTAACTTGACCATAATCACTATCCAACATGGAATATTTGGTGATTATCGTTGTGTTGCCACTACTCCAATTATAGATGAAACAGCTACTTCTAATTCAGCAGTTATAACTGTAAGTGTAATGTGAAGTTTAAAAAGTGATGTCATCATTTCCTCAGTTTCTGCAAATGATAGGGTTATGATTGATCCAGTCTTTATCATAGTAGATATGTGGTAGTAGTAGTCACATTCACTTGTTCTGCTGGAGGAGGTCCTGATAACACTATTGTTTGGGTACAATCCATGGATTTAGATCAATTATTTCAGTCTGGTTCAAATCTACTTACATTAGTCATGACATTTCCACTATCAGTTAGTGATGTATTGAATGAGTTGTCTAATATAACTCTTAACACTGGAGCATCTTTCTCTATCTATTCAATCAATGCTGCACAAAATGGAGGACAATATAGTTGTATTGTTATCAATGAAGCTGGTATAGATGCTAACACTACTACTTTATATGTACGACCTGAGATTATACAACAACCAAAACTGTCTTTATAGAAGCTAATGTCTCTGTCTCTCTCCTTCACTGTTAGCTGACTCTTATCCTCGTCCACAGTATCATTGGCAAAAATTAAATGTGATGAATGACCAATTTGAATTTGTTATGAATGCTAATCAATCTACTTTGTCATTTCCTTCAGTGAATTATGAAGACTATGGGTTTTATAGATGTGTGGCAAATGCTGAAGAAATTGTTGAAAATACAATTTCTGATATTGCTGTTATTAATGGTATGTATCATGAAATTTTCCTTGAAAATCATGTCAAAATTTAGCACTATAATTGGTTAGCAATTTTCTTTTATTGCATTTTCTAGTTTCTCCTGTGGGAAGTGTTTTTATATCTCCACAAATTGAGAACTCCTTTAATGGATCTACTTTCAATTTGACATGCAAATCTCGTGGTGGACCCCTGAATCGTCTCCACTGGACATATTAAGAACAAGAGAGATAGTATTCCATTGAGTCAGTTCATGAACTCACAAGTACTGTGTATACTGGAGGACAATATGAATGCTTTGTATACAATAATGCTGGTCATGACACAGCCATTGCTACTATTAATAGTGAGTTATAATATGCTGACAGGGATAACTGTAACTTGTAACTGACTGACTATTAAATATATTACCACTCTACTTTTATACACAGTAACTATCAGTGTAAATCAAAGAATGACAAACTAAATTAAAGATAGAGTCCATAGATATACAGTTAATACCTACTATAGTTTGTTACGGAGAATCAATAAATATTTGTTCACTGCATGCATCACCAAGCTAGCTAGTTCTTTATAACACATTATATTTTTATAGCAATTAAAGCATTTAGATTATTAAACTGATGTTCATTATTAAACTTTACAGCAATTGATAAACCATGAAGTGGTCTATAGTCATATGATACATGACTGACTATTAAATATTACCACTCTACTTTTAAACAGTACTTTTCAGTATAAATAAGCAAACAACAAACTATAATTAATTAAGAGTCCATAGATATACAGTAACATATACTAAGTTTGTCAGGGGAAATAAATTTGGTTCATTATATTCATTGCACACACCACCGAGCTGTCTAGTTCTATATGATATATTTATTTTTATAGCAGTTGAACCACTCATATTATTAAACTGATATTCATTAATATGCTCTATAGCAATTAATAAACCATTGATGATGATGTGGTTTGTAGTGTTTTGATAAGTCATATATAGTATACATGTATTATTAGTATATGGAACTCTTCCTAATAATAAAACCCATATAAGTCAAAGGTATATTATATTATTAATATCATTATCATTATAGTTCTAACTCAATGACTTAACTTATATCCTATAGTTGGACCAATCATCATTACTAACCCTACAAGTATCAATGTCAGTATTGATATACATAATATTGTATTAACTTGTGAGGCTATTGGAGTACCTATCCCAATAATTACCTGGACACACAATGGGACAGTCCTCAATTTTGATGGAGGATCAGGTGACTTTGAGAATGATGTTTTTGTAGCTACAAACAGATCACTGGGGTACTATAAGGGGTGAATTAACAGTGTTCTCAGCTCTCGCTAATAACACTGGTCACTATGCTTGCAATGCTACTAGTTCTGTTAGTTTCTATCAGTCTGTGATGAGTCGACTGCACTGGTACTTGTTCAAGGTAAGGCTAGTATGTACATGTACATGGCACTAAAATGATCATATTTGATCCAAAACTAATGATAATTCTTATGACAATAGAAAGCCGATTAATCAGCTTAGTTGATATAATTTTATTTCAATTCAGAAAAAGTGTTATTTGTAGAGTACTGTATCACAGGGGATGGTTCTACATTAATCAATTATTATATTAGCTGAATACCAAAATCATTAATTAAGTTATTTTCTCTCTCACACACTCAGCTGTTCCTGAGTTTCCTATCAACATTACTTTTAATGATCTCACCTCACAAAGTCTCAATCTGTCATGGGTAGAACCTCATGCTAATAATGCTCCTATACTTAACTATTTTGTTGTTTTACACTGATCCTAATTTCTTAGGAGGAGCTCAAGTAACTCTATCAATAAATGGACCAGATCCACCAGAAGAGTTATTTATTGACAACTTACATCCAGCTCCCCCTAGTGACTTATAGCTTTACTGTATTTGCCTAATAATGAGGAAGGTAATGGTTGCTCTAGTCAAACCACTATCTGTTAGAACACTAGAAGAAGGTATATAATAATAGCACACTGTAGTAGCTACTCTCTCATTCTCTCTCTCTCTCTCTCTCTCTCTCTCTCTCTCTCTCTCTCTCTTAGTTCCATTGGATATCCACAAAACTTACAAGCTATAACACTCAATGCTACATCTATTCTTGTGACCTGGTCACCTGTCTTGCCAAATGAAAACAAATGGCATTCCCTTGTAAACTATACAATATTTGTTAATACAGATGTCTCATTTGTGACAGCATTCAGTGTTTGATATTGAGGAAGCTACAACATTCCTCCTTCCTCTTTTCTCCCTTACAATATCAGTTTAATGGACTAGAAGTTCCAGTTTGTTTAATTATAGCTTCTCTATACTGGCTTCTACTGCTATGGAAAGGGATCTGCTAGTTCAATTGCTAACTAACAGGACTGATGAAGCTGGTTAGTGATAATCTCTCTCTCTCTATCTCTCATTTTTCATCCTCCCACGTATCTACTTGACATTCTTCAATTACCAGTAAATTATATTTTATTTAGTAGGAGATCATAATTTATTGTTAATAATAATAATACATTAATAAACTAACCTAACTAATCATTGCTATATATATATATATACCTCTTATCATAATATATTCATCTCTTATTACCATAGCACCTGCTGACTTCCCTCAAATTTCACTGTCATTGGCACTGCTCATAATTCCATATCTCTCTCATGGTCTCCACCCTATTAAGGACATTAATGGCATTATTGACATGTACATCATTCGCTATAAGATAATTGAACAGTTGGGTGTGGTTATAGATCCTCAGACATCAGCTGTTAATGTGTAACTCATGTAGGGTTCCATTACTACTGAGACACTTATGAACTTAGAGAATTACACTAAATATGAGATATCAACTACAGCTGTGACAATAGGAGAAGGACCTACTATTACTTTGATTCAAAGAACAAATGAAAATGGTATATTGAATTAATTAATTGATAGCTGAAAGGACAAACAGATGATGGATGGATAAAAATGAATGGATGGACAGTCAGACTGATTATTGGAGAGATACTTTAACTAATACCTAAGCAACTAATATTATTTTTTCACATACTAGTTCCTGGAGCTCCACCTCAAATGTAGCAGCTATTGCAAACTCAGCAACTAGTATCTATGTAACATGGAAAAGCTCCGCCTCTTAACATGACCTTTTGGTATCATAGAGCTTTATGAGATACGGTATGGAGAGGAATACAATACCACTAGTGGACAACTAATGAATGGGGCTACAAAATATAACACTCGTCAATACCACTGATAATGCAACATTTAGTATGACATTTTTAACCTCCAAGAAGCTCGAGAATATGGTTTCCAAGTTCAGAGCATACACAGTTGGGCCAGGTCCTTTACAAATATTGTCACTAATACAACATTTGCTGCATGTAAGATTGAAAATATATTCTATATTTAGTATAATATTCATGAATTATTTTTTATACATAACAAAAATATTTACTCAACTGTTAATATTCAATCATTTCATTTGTTAGTGCCAGTTGCTCCTCCAAGAAATCTTATCAACACAACATACCTTTCCACGTAGTGTTACATTAAACTGGGATCCACCAGTTAGAGTAGATCAAAATGGAGATATAATAGGATATAACTCTGACTTGTATACAAACAATGGACCTGAAGTGTTCTGGACTGACAGCTACTCAGAGCTCTCTGGAGACAATGTTTTACTATGTCCATATTAGTACCATTTACTGAGTACACTTGTAGATTGTCATCTATTAATATTGTGGGAGAAGGACCAGCTACGCAATATACATTTGAAACAGCACAAGATAGTAAGTTCACATCACAACATCAATTTTTATTATCTAAATAGGACCTAATGATGCTCCTCAGACTTATTTCCATTCCAACCAAAATTGATGTGACATTTAACTGGAAACATCCAGCTACACCTAATGGGATTATTACACAATACAGATTTATTATTGAAGTCATTTAGGTGCTAAAACACTTTTAGAACCACAACTCAATTGATATATGTGACTCCTAACCAAAATACAGTTGTCTATAACTGTTAGAGGATTCTCACCCTATCAGAATTACACTGCTACTGTTTCAGCTTACTACAGTAGTTGGATATGGACCTAGTGCTACTACTGAAGGAAGATACTGCTCTGATAGTAAGTTGCTAAATTGAATGTGGTGTTATGTGTCTTAATAACAGGTTCATCTAAACCAGTTTCTTATTATTATCCCATTTATTATTAGTGATATCTTTGTTGCTAACACTATACCAGTAGTTAATGAACAGCTGTTAACCTTACTTGGTCTCCACCAATCACACCTAATGGATATATAGTAGTTTATAATATTGATATTACTGGTGGAGTATTGAGTCATTAACCGTTATTGCTAATCCTCAATTTACGAACTTACATTCAAATAATTGGAGGAATACGTAAGCCTAATGCATTACTAACTAGTAATTGTATTGTCTTCACAGATCCAGGTGTCCCTTACTATATATCCATTGGAGCAGTCAATGAACTAGGAGAAGGTAACATTACATCAGTTACTGTCTTCACTAAAAACTGAAAGTAAAGACTATTATAGTTTTAATGTCATACTATTGCTTACATTTTGCTTTAGCTCCTGATATTAGTCCTACTAACATTACAACCACAAAGGTCATCTGATGGTACCCTCTATTGTCCATTGCATGGAGAAAGTGTCACTAGAAGAGGCTCACGGTTTCTTTGAGTATATTATTGTATTAGATGCTTCCATCATAGACGTAGACAATCAAGTGATATAAACTGTACATGTTCCATTTAATAAGACATCTATCAATGTAACTGGTCTAAATCCTCAAGTAACGTACACTCTTACTATGAAAATAGCAGTACAAAATGAAAATGGACTAGTTATAGAAGGTAAAACCTACTAAAGTATACCAAGAGGATTGAGGCACCATGTGAGTACAATCCTAGACAATCACATGAAACTAACTGTTTTCATAATCTCTTTTATATCACCATTTTAGCATCAACATCATCCACTAATGAGAATTCTAGTACTGGCTTTATAATTGGTCTAGCAGTGACAACAGCAATTATATTTATAATTATTATTATTATTGTAGTAGTTCTGATTGTCATAGTTTTGGTTCAGATCACTGGGTACTATAATGATGAATTAACAGTGTTCTCAGCCTCTCGCTAACAACACTGGTCCACTATGCCTTGCAATGGCTACTAGTTTTCTGTTAGTTTCTATCAGTCTGTGATGAGTACAACTGCATTGGTATTTGTTCAATGTAAGGCCAGTTTGTACATGTACATATGTACCTTGTTTATCATACTTACACAAATATATCAGATTTGATCCAATCTAATATACATATTATTACTTCGAATGTAGATTTAATCAGATATAAGTCCCCCTTCTGAGTGATTCACTGGAAGAATGTATTTATACTGATACTGTATTATCTTAATTGTAAAATACTATGAATAATTATTATACAGTAACTCCACTGGAAAATTAACCTGTAGTAGCTTTTTTGTAATTGAGGTGTACATTTCATAAGTGACATTGATCAACTATACATGTTGACATTTACGCCAATAGTTAGCCTATTGTAAACAATCTATCATTCATAAGCATTGTTTAATGTACAACTTGTAACTAAACAATGTCCAAAATTATTTAAATTATTAAGGTTAATATTAAATTTAAATAACACCACACCATATATATGGTGTATTTTAACATTTATATTATAGTAATCACATAATAATTTGCTTTTATTAGATGTCACACATGTATTCTGTACACGTGATACAAAAATCAGTATTGAGGTTATCAATTTTTTGCTCTCTCCAGCTATTCCTGAGATTCCATCAACCTTACCTTTCCATTGATCTCACCTCTCGTATCCTCAATTTTTTTTTGATATAACCTCCATGCTATAATGCCTTTTTGTTTCACCCTACATTTTACTTAACTATTTTGGTGGTTTACACTAATCCTAATTTCTTAGCAGGAGCTGTCGTCACACTATCAGTAATGGACCAATCCACCATGAAGAGTTATTTATTGAGCAATTTTGACACCGCAGTATTGACTTATATCTTTACTGTATTTTGCAATATGAGAGGTACTGATTTAGTCCAAACACACTGTCTGTTAGAACACTATACAAGAAGGTAGGTAATAATAGCACACTGTAGCTACTACTCTCTCTCTCTCTCTCAACTCTCTCTCTCTCTCTCTTCTCTTCTCTCTCTCTCTCTTATTTCCCATCTGGATATGCCACAAAACTTACAGCTATAACACTCAGGCTACATCTAGTCTTGTGACCTGCACCTGTCGTGCCAACATTGAACACATGCATTATAGTAAACTAACAATATTTGTTGATACAGATGTCTCATTTGTTGACAGCATTCACTGGTTATATTGAGGAAGCTACAACATTACATATCAGTTTAATGGACTTCGAGGATTTTAAATCATAGCTTCTCCTATCTGGCTTCTATTGCTAAGTGAGAAAGACCTGCTAGTCCAACTGTGACCAATAAACTGGTGATCCTGTTAGCGACTCTCTTTTTCTCTCTAATTACAAACAAAGCATATTTTAATAGATTAGTTTGTCATGATCTAATTATTCTTAAATACACCCATAATTAACTAACTAACTTGGTTATACTACATACCTCTTATCATAATATACTTATCTCTTGTATAACTGTAGCACCTGCTGACTTCCTCAAAACAACTTCACTGTCATTGGTACTACACCTAATTCCATATCTCTCCTGGTCCCCTCCCCTATTAGGACATTATGGCATTTATTAACATTTACTCATTCGCTATAAGATAATAACAGTTGGGTGTGGTTTTGATTCCCTTGATCAGTTGTTAATTAACTCTGTAAGTGGTTCCACTACTACTGAGACACTATGAATTTAGAGAATTACACAAATAGTGGTGAGATATCAACTACAGCTGTACAATAGAGAGGACCTACTATTACTTTTGAGTCAAAGAACAGATAAAATGGTATCCTTGCATGAATAATGATGGATAAAAGGATGAATGAATGGTTGATAAACTTGAATGGATTGATATTTCAGAATGATTAAATGGAGAGTCAATAGTGAAGCAACTAATAATATTTCTTTTGATGTACTTAGTTCCTGGAACTCCACCTAAAATAGTACCTATTGCAATCCCCAACTAGTATCTATGTACCATGGGAGGCCCACCCTTGAAGACTTCATCATAGAACTTTATGCGATCGGTAATGGAGAATATAATACCACTAGTGACACTTATTGAATGTGGTTACAAATATAACCTCAATAAATACCCTGAAAGGCAACATTTAGTATACATTTTTTTAACCTCCAATAAGTTTGAGAATAGGTTTTCAAGTCAGATATATACAGTTGGGGCCGTGGTCCTTTTTAACAAATATCATCACTAATAAACAACATTTGCGTCATGAAGATTGAAAATAATTTATTTTACATTTAGCATATTTTCATGAATTTATTTTTATATGTATACAAAATTATTGCACCTCAACTGTTAATATTTTAATCATTCCATTGTCAGTGCCAGTTTCTCCTCCAAGAAATCATCACACAACTTTCCTCCCTAAATGTTACATAGACTGGGATCCACCAGTTAGAGTAGATAAATGAAGTATAGGATTACAACTTGACTTGTACACACCCAAGGACCCTCAAGTCTTCTGGGGACTGACAACTACTCAGACGTTCCCCAGAGACCATTTTCACGTATTTTCCAGTATTATGTACCATTTACTAAGTCACTTGTAGACTGTCATCTATTAATATTGGTGGGAGAAAGGACCAGCTACCCAATATACATTTTGAAACCAGCCAAATAGTACGTTCACCATCACAACAGCAATTTTTATTAATCTAAATAGGACCCGAGATTGCTCCGCAAAACTTCACTTCCACTCCAACTAGACTGTTGTTACTTTAACTGGAGACGTCCAGCTACTCCTAATGGCCCTTTAATACAATATACTTTTCAAATTTCACGGAATAAACTTGGATAATAATCAAATTAATAACAAAAGAATTGATGTGACTACAACCAAGTACTTGTCCATGACTGTTGATGGATTCTTTACCTATCAAAATTTACACTGCTTACTGTTTCAGCTACTACAGTAAGTTGATATGGACCTAGTGCTACGTATTGAATGAATAACTGATCCTTATAGTAAGTATGTATTATTTACTATCCGCTTTTGCATACATTTGTCTAATTATATTATAGACATTATACATATACACTTTAAACTTCCCATTCATTTCATTATTTTGTTCAACCCTCTCCCTGTGACAGCATGTAACATGTCTATTTGAGAATGGATATTTAATGGAATTTCTGATGACACTTGGTACAACTGTGAATGTAATTTATGAAGAAATAATTAATATGAGAATATAATTTATTTTGTATATATTTTATATTTGGGATTGTTACAATGCACCACAAAATTACACACCACCTAAAAATCCTTCAGTAAATCTCCACTCATACCACTAACCTTCCATGGTAACGCTACTGGTTCTCCCTAAGCCTAATAATATTGTGGTAAAAGATAAATGTTTCATTCCCTATGGCAATACTGATGGCCTCCATGTTGTTATTCCACAATGTTACAATTAGAGGATCGAGGTTCATCTATCATTGTGAAGCTATAAGTTTAATCAATGGAGATTATCTCTGTGACATCATCAAGAGTTCTCTTAAATATTTCAGGTTTTGTGATTATGTGTGTGTAATTTTGATTTGTGGTATGTATTGTTTTTGGTATTTTTGTTATTTTCATTTTACAGATGTTATTTCAATATGATGCTGTGATTCAACTCTCAGATGATTTTTATATGGCAAGTAATTCAGAAGGTGTCCAGAAAGGGTGTCTGATCTTATTAATGTAGGTGTATTTAATATATTAATTTAATTTAACTATTTTTTCAGATTGATAACTTGCTTTAATGAAAACTTTAATTAACATGCCGAGACCACATTTTTCTCATACAGATTCCTAATAGTATCATATAAAGTAATAAATAAAAACTGAAAGCTACATTACTATCTTTTCTCTGTAGTTACAACACTGAACACTCTATACTATCCTATGTTATCACTATGGCCCTGACAAAAGATGGAGCCTCTGAACAACTCAAGATTGGAGTGCAAGAAGAAATGTATGAACTTAATGAGAAACTAGATGTCAATATTTCAATATTTGAAGAGGAAAGATTTTGGTAAGTTATTATTTTATTTATTTATTTTTAATTATTATATAGTTCTTTGGAACTTCAAGATGGATGTCCATCTGTAAACAGTATACTATCATCTTCTGGAAGACAAGATCTAAACATCACACTATTTGGCCTGAAACAAATATGGGGTCAAGATTGTATTAAGCTGTCCTTGTGGTAATGGAACGTCAGACAATAGGCTACTCAAACCTCTCGATATTGTGGATAAAACTTTACCAATGGAGCTAAATGGGCACTAGGCAAATATAACAGCTTGTAATTTTAGTGACTTAGTTCGAGAATATGCAGCTAAAAATGTTAGTTGCTAAAGTTTCCTGGGATCTCTTTAAAAAAAATATATTATTTAATTTAATTATAGCTTCAATCATAAAAAAGATAGTCCAACTTGAGAATCTTACAAGTGGACAGTAATGTATTAGGTTCTACTGAAGTAGCAGCTAGTGTGAGTGTATTAGTGAGTGTTTTTACAACAGAAGATGTATCACAAAACTTTACAGTAAGTAATTCTGTCATATATTATATGATTTAACTTAATACTTATTCATTTCTAGTTAACTACAGTTTTTTTGGAAGTTTGTCGACAACATTTAGATGTCAATAGAAATGTATTGCAAGTAAAGTCAAGAAATATCTAACCATCAGCAAAGTTAGTTTTTATATGACTAAGAATTAAATATGATTGTGTGTATTTGTAGGATTTTAGGATAGCTGTTGAGTCATTACAGAGAATATACAATACTAATACATCAGTACCAGTTGTAATTACTCAAGAGATCATTTGCTGTATCTGTACAACGAAGTAGACATTGAAAATTTAAAAAATCTGGACAAAACATTTTAGTGTGAACTTTGGATGAGCTTTTCAGCTAGAAATGAAAAGTATTGATTCTAATGATTTGACATTTGAATCAGGGCAATAAACAATCAACGTCACAATCACTCTACACCAAATAACTTTGTTACACTCTGTTTCCCTATGTTAACCAAAAGTTCTAGTAATAACTAATGCTTTTTTTATCACTGACTCTGTATTTCTTAGTAGGAAGTGATATTCTAAAGTTGGTAGTCTTATTATATCTGCTGCTGTTGTGGAACAAGTACATTGGAGAAACCTCTAACCTCCCTGTGAATCTCAGGTTTATAATTAATCCAGTAAGTATATCATAAATATATATGTTATATCAACATTTTTATTATAGAATGTGCAGGGGTCCATTTTCCAAATTTGTTCATTTTGGAATCATCTTTAGACTGTAAGTAAAATTAATGATTGTTTTTTGTGATCATTCGGCAAAAATATTGTTGGAAATTATGCATTTTAGTTCCTAGGTACACAGTGAACTTTCATTATAACTTTTGTAGTGAACAACAAATATATACAAATATTTTAGTGAAACCTTATTAGGACAATGTTTGCTTTTTATTTCACACATGCAGGATGGATATGGAGACTGGTCAAATCAGGATGCAATGAAACGTTATTAATAGTGCAGTTGTGTCCTTGGTGTGAATGTAATCATCTCACTATGTTGGCTATTTGATTAGTAAGGAACTATAGGCATAGTGTAATACATTTTTGTGTAATTATATTGAGGATGCATCGTCGTACAGTTCAACCAACAGAAAAGACAGGACTGTACATTGTTCTTAGATGCTGTGACTTACATTGTATCATTATTCTCTCTGTGGTGTCTGATAGTTACTGTCATCTCTTATATTTTCAACAAGTCAATATTTACTTATTTATAATTAGTCAGATGTTATTAACTTTTTACAGGGAAAGTTGCGTACTTCTGATCATGGTCAACCCGCTTCTAAATTTGTGTTTTGCTTTAATGGGTCTGTATATCACCTTCCTTATTGCTCTTCATAGTACAGGTGTTCCAGGACTAGGTGCTTGTTTGTTGGTGCTGTGTTTACAGTATTTCTTTCTTGTGACATTTATGATTGATGCTGGTGAGGCGATCAATTTATCTGTGAATTAGTAATTGTTCTTGGTGGTTAATACAACATTTGTTTTGAAAGCTACTGTTTTATCATGGTGTAGTGTGACCAATAATGATCTATATAGTAATACAATCTCTTATTATTATATTTAGGTTCCTCTACATTCTTATGGTGTGTTGTTTCTGTTTTGTTTTCCAGATTATCAAAACTATTTGGTGATCATTTGTAAGTAAAGCAAATTAAAACAATAATATAATGACTCATATGTACTTTTTTTGGATAGCTGTCGAGCATTTCAATTTACCATATTATATTGGTATTGTAGTCCCATTTTCTGATCATATATTTTTTTAATTTGGGTTGTGTTTTTCATATATTTATTGTCTCTCTCTCTGCTAAAAAAGTACTTACTATATCTGATATGAAATCCAAGAAAGACACAAAACAATTGGTTTCTTTATCAACAACTCATTATAGCATAACATTATCTGTATTGTTTGGTTTGGATGGGGATTGGACTATTTTACCACTCAAGATACCATACCAATAAAACAGTAGCGACAGCCTTGCTGCATTGTTTGTGGTCTTCACTGCCTTCCATTGTCTGTTTTATTTTCATAATGCAATGTCTACGTTTCAAAGATGATGTTAAATAGTTGAAAATATGTTTTTTGGTGTATACAGAAGGAGATTCGTGATAACTTCAACATTTTTACATAAACATCAAAAAGAGCGTCAATGTTTCCAGTGAACTAAGTTTGTAGCAGATGCTAAAAAACCCAAATGTATTTGTTAATGAATATGCAGAAATGAAGCGACAATCTGTTTTCGAGATATGTGATATTGCATTTCTGAGATCAATACCCAAGTCGTTAGATCTTTGAGAGACTGTTACCAATTTGAGGAATAAGACGGTGGTGGTGTTACTGAGACACCATTCAATACAGATATCTGTGATGAAATTGAGACTATAGAAAAAGAGCTAAAAGGAAGAAGTCTCATAGTTATACTAATGATTTATATGGCTTCACTATGGTGAAACCTGATCTCTATTTTTGAACATTGACTCAATTACTTTTTTTTTTACATTTTTAAAAAATACATTTTTTACATCATCATGTTTGTTGTACTGTGCTCATAATATTTCATTTTGTATAAAAGGCTATCAGTTTCTGTGATTTTGTATCTAATTAATCCATTGATTTTCTGTGGTACTATACCTTTCTGTTGATGACTTACAAAATATACAAGCGGCTCAAACTACAAAGTCTTGTGGAATTGTTGTGGTGTATTCTTTTTGATGCCACCAAGAGAAGTCAAAATTTTTCTTGTAGTTTGCATTCCTTCCATATGCCCAAGCTTTTGATGAGCTTGAATCAATGATTTTAGTTCAACACCAATTATCTAAAAGAATAACTTAACAAGAAAGCTTTTAAATCTCACAAGATCTAGAACTAGCCCTTAGTGAGTCCACAACCCTAAAGAGTACTCTTTGCATTATATTGCTCAGGGGACAGACATTAACTACTGGTGAAACACCGAACTGTGACTAAGGAGAGTACGGAAACCACGAGCTATATCTGTGTAAGGCCACACAGACTTCCAATTCCTGTTTCTTATTTCTAAGACTGAACATTGGCCAATTCCTACTTTTCACTATACTTGTGTTCTATACTTTGTATATCTCCACTGAGAACACGACCCCACATTTGTAACACTAATAGCTATACTTTGGTTTTAGGATTTGAAGGTTTGGGGTGGGGGGGGGGGGGGTGATATTTAAAAAATGTATTCCTGTATTCCAATTAACTGCTGTTAAATCCATAATAGGAATATAAAATAGATGTCCCTCCTTTGCCTCTGTAAGCAAGAATGGTCATCCATTTCTCTTTCCAATTCACTATGTCTATACAATTTTAAAACTGTTGCTGACACATCCCAACCTTCCCCACTCTAAAGTATAACAGTATGTTTTGTGAGTTGGGGGTGGGTCTAAGAAGAGTATAAAAGTATATAACACTGTACCTTGGAAAGTAAACTAGATGTCCGCTTATCTCTGTACATTTGATTTATGGGGTGTATTAGCTCTATAACTCAATACCATTGATTTTGTTCTGTTGTTGCCTACTCGTTTAAAACACTCATGGCGTTGATGTTACTTTTCCTGTGCAAATCAAAATAAAGAAAGAAAAGGAAAAAAATTAACATATACATATATCTCATTTATTTGTTATTTTATATTGTTTTTGTATGTTATTATCATGATATATCATTATGTATGTATTATGATGTATGTTTAAATTTGTGTATAGGTGGTAGGTATGTGACAAGGAACAAATTCTAGTGATAAGACTGTAATATTTCATATATTAATACATTTACATGTGGCATGTACACATGAAATGTACACATACCTATGTCATCAGCCATTCAAGAAAGGAATACTAGTAAAAATTATAACGTTTATACATAAGCAAACACATTTGGCTAGAATTTATGAAATCCAGAGTCATTTAATACATACCAGAGCTAAAATAAAATGGATAAGTTCTGTATGTGTAGATCTAATTAGTATACTTCCCATTACTGGTATGGGAGCGCCCTGTTTTCTATGTCTTGCCAAGAATAATTGTTATCACAACACACTTTGGCTTGTCTGACTAAAATGACTACTTATGTAGAGACATTTGTAGGATTTTTTTTTCCTCCCTACTTTGCTTCGACCACAGTCATCCCTATGTTGCCTGTCACACTCACTTTTTAAAATTTTTTTTGTTCCTCTTTCACTTTAAATAATTATATACTATATATAATTATGAAGAAAGTTAAAATGTTTAAATCAACCTGTAAGATAATCAACTTAGTGATAGGCTTAAAAATGCATGAGCTAAAAAGAGAAATAGTGCTATTTGTATAAGGAGGTTGTAATCCCAAACTCCTGGTCTCCATCCCTCAAGTAATCCACTATTAGACTTAAGGAAGTGTTTACCCTTGCAATGTGGCAAACAAGCTATTCCACTCAATAATTACCTGACAAGTATCATTACACTCAGTGTTACAATGAACAAACACTCCTAGTTAGAAGCAATATCTACTCCAGTGGTGTGATAATAATAATAAGACTCCAAGAGATCATACCACTCTCAACTGAAAGGCATGATATATTATGTAGTTCATAATAGAATCAACTAGCTTCACTATTATTTACAGCCATATGACACTTACATTAGCCAATCCTACCACATTGCCTGGAATAGATAACCAAAGGACTGAAGGTCACTGTTACAATATTACACAGTATATTAACAATCATTGTTTTATCTAGTTGAAATACTAGCTCTTAAATGATCTATATGAGGGCTTGAGAATAGAGAAGTTATGAATGTTATAAACTTCAAAATATAGACATTTTACAACAATTCCTATTGTCTAATGTGGCAAATTATAACAAATGCTGGTGGTTTAACTTAGTTGATAGAAATGTTAATACTGTTGAGGCTGGGAATTAATGATGACAGTTTATCATTAGTTTTACTTCTAAGTGAATTAAAATCTGAAGGAGACATAGCATTTGGTATCTTCTTGCATTGTAATGCAATTCTAATAGTATCTTTTTTATTAATCAATAATTTTGTAAAAAAGTAACATAAAAATTTATAACCAAAGTATAATTGGAACATTAAACAAAAGGGAACATTGGACATAACCAATCAGAGTATAAAACTGCAGTCCGAATATAGTAGTGTAGATAATCAATTAGCATGTTTGTAAATAAGTTATTTAATTTAAATACGTAACTTAAATGACATAATTGAACGGGGCCGAGTAATAGAGAAATATGAATGTTATAAGACTTCAATTATAGACAGTATAATAACCAACCTAGTACTTTATAATAATTCATTGTTAAAACATTTGAGGCTTCCTCTGATTTATTTCATTGTGCATCTCTGTGATCTCTCTAGTACCAATTTTTGGCTGTTTAGTAGCTAGTGTCTTTTTCAGTAACATTGGTGTATAATAATACTTTCAGGTAACCTCTCATATCATGGTTTCTCGTTCAACATGACAAATTATATTATTATTATATTATGTATATCAATCAATAGAGAACTAACATAGCAGTAAAGATATTTTGGACTTCAGTCATAGCAAACTCATTTCTTTGTCTAAGTCATAGATAAGTAAGTTATTAAAAAAAAGTATATTCTTACTCTTTTGTGGTCTGTCTCAATGATTGATACCTCTTCTTTCGTTCAAAAAATGACAATTAAGACAATTATTATAATTTAACATTAACCATGAAAGATAGCTTGATGTCCCTGCGAGACTAAATACAATTCAGTATTAGAACTTTTTACTACATTGATAATCTCCTGTAGCTGGTGCTATCACTATACAAAGTTGTTTTTATAACATACGACAATTTAGAATAGCACTTACCATCATGATAAAATCTTTATTGGTATACTTGTAGTCCTTCAATAACTTCTCCTCTTTCCATTTTGTACTGCTATTCTATAGTAAGTGTGTATGTTAATTGAGGATTTAGACCAGTTTACATGATATATGCTATAACTGGAACATGTACGGTATATCACTGATTGTCTACGTCTACTATTGACAGCATCTATACTATATATACTCCAAAGAAACCACGAGCTTTTTTTAGAGTACATGTTTCTCCATACAAATGACAATAGAGGTACCTTAGAGGATCTTCGTGTTGTAATATCTCGGGTGACACCTGTGGGAGCTAATTGCATATTATAATATAAATTTTAATAGTTTTTATAATTGTACCTACTTTTCAATTTGTCAAGACAGTACCCTGATGTAATTTACCTTTTCCTAGTTCATGACTGCTCCAATTGATATATAGTAAGGACACCTGGACTGTGGAACAAAAATTTACTAGTTCATAATCATTAGGCTTACGTAAGTCTCTATAGTCTTGTGTAAACATTTAATGAGGATCAGCAGTAACTGTTAATGACAGGATAACTCCACAGTAACATCAATATTATACTATTATAATCCATATGTGTGGTTGGTTGAGACCAAGTAGGTTAACAGCATTCATTAACTATGGTATAGTGTTAACAATGATATTACTAATCATAACTGTTAAATATAAGAACTGGTTTCAGAGGATACTATAGAAATGTATGTTAAATATGATAGTAAATGTTACAATACGTACTATCAGATCAGGTCTTCCTTAGTTGTAGCACTAGGTCCATACCCAACTATGGTAACAGCTGAAACTAGCAGTTAATTCTGATAGGGTGAAATCGCATCGATTGTCTAGACACTATTGTTGTTGGTTAGGATAACATTGAATACATATAATATGTGCTATTGAACTCCCACTATTCAAATGAACTACAACCACAATTTATATTGTGTAATGATGCCCAGTAGGCGTAATTTGGATTCGCCATCTAAATATCCATCATCTTGGCTTGGCATAGAAATGAAATCTCGAGGAGAATTACAGGTTCCTATTAAATTGAATAAATTAAATTAAAGTATAAAGTTAACTTCACATCTTGATCTTTTTAAATGTAATATTTGTGCTGGTCCTTCCAAACCACAAATTATAGATGACAGCTACACGTGTCCCCTCAGTAATGGTACTAATCTGTAATAGTAAAATGTTTTCTTTGTAGAATTCTGAGTGGCTGTCAGTCCAGAGACTTGAGGTCCATGGTTTGGTCATACATTTCAATTTATATCCTATTATCTCTCCTTTGATCTACTTAACTGGTGGATCCCAATCTAATGTACATTATGTGGAAGGAGTTTGTGTTGATAAAGATTTCTTTGAGTAGAAACTGGTACTGAAAAGGCATAAACAAGGAAGTATTTTTAAATTAGTGAACTTATGTCTGGGGGGGTAAGATTAGTGAAGTCTCTCAACTATCAGCAGAAACCAATACATTAGTTACAAACAGTGAAGTTATAAATGTTTGATCTTCTAAACCAGTTACCATGATCTGATACCTTACATTATGCTTTTGTTTTAGTGCCTCTTGTTTATGCATGCTGTGAGAACGACCTTTTGAAAGATTAAGCCAATATCTTGTATGTGTAGATCTCTGGTGTATTGGCAATGCTTTGGAATAGAGAAAGATGTAGCAGTAGTAGTCATACAGACACTACACTTATATTTTTGGCCATATAATGGAATTGAGCAGGGCAAAATAAAAAACTTTTTCAAAATTGTGATAAAGTATAATTTGCATTTCAAAAAATACACATTTTATTTATGCCAGTAGTTGTTTTTGACTTTTGTGATGGTGTTTAGTCAGTATTATTAGCATGGCCTGCAAGTGAGTTACCAGAATTATCAATGTCACTTGTATCAATACATTGGATTAATCAAAATATCATGTTTTCAATAACTAAACCTTGTTTGTAGAGTACCTATTATGTAGCCAGTTTAGTTCAGTGCGGTATCACTAAGCTGGTTTTTGCTAGCAGTACATACTAGAGTGAAGTTATTATAAGTTTAGAGTTGGGACAAGATGCGTTCAGACGAAATTGATCTGGTGAAAGGGATGGTGAGTTTGGGGGGTATAGATCTACAATAAAATATACAATAACATATTCATTGCATTTTTATGACAATTAGTCCTTTATATATGTGTTACCAGTAAACAAACCACACCGTTAATAAGTGACATAAACTATAGTTGTCTTAGTAGTATTAGTAGCAGTAATGTAGATATACCCCGGGCTAAAGGTATTACATCAACTATAGCAAGTATAGTCCCCGAATCCATTGACACTGGAAACTAAAATAAATTTTAAAGTGATACTGTGTTGTACCAGCCTGCACAAAATTTTATTTTTTTAAATCTGGCTTGTCCACTATCCCTGGACTATCTTTTGAAACCTCAGGGTCATGTTTTTTAGTCTGTTGACCTCATAGTTTTGTCCATGTAGTTTAACAATAAAGGAGTATTAACATGAAGATCTATTGTTATATCACATATGTTAATCGTCATTTCACTACAGCTATGAAGTTGATCTGTAGATAACCTGATAGATAAATCAGGAGTTTGCACATAGAAAGAGAAAAAATAAAATACTGGTGCTCAGCATTAATGTATTTTTGTACTAGCTCACTTTTGTATGCAAACATTTAGCACCCTTGTTTAGATAATGTGACAGTAATCTCATTCACTTGATGCGTAGCTTGACCTGTATATGTCCCACATCAAGAGGTATTAGTGAAAAGCACATTGACAGGTACATTGTATTTGGATATTGCTAAGTACTGATGGTACACTGATACTCTTAGGTCATTATATACTAATGATGTACAACCTATCTTGATCCATACAATAGTTTGTGTCCTATAGTCTGCAATGACTTCAACAGTACAATTCAAAAGTACTCCTTCGCCAGTACTGTCTTTAAACCAATTCCCTTATGTTAACACAGGAGATGGCAGAGCCTTTTATAAATAAACTAATGAAATGGTACATGTATAACATACCGTCATGCTTATTGTAGTCTTCACACTACTTATATGTTCCTTAACATATTTTATCTCACGAATGGTTAGACAGTACATCAAAATACAGTAATTCCCCATTATTATCAGTTATTCAGTGTGTCAACTGAAAGTAGCTTCATATTTTAGAGGACAAGACCTCATAGACTGTCTGTATAGTAGAATCATTTAAAAACCATGAGGCACAGATCTCCATTCCTTGCCACTGATTTTTCACAATAACAGGTACTGTCAAGAATCATTTAATGTAAATCACAATCTTAGAAAAAGATTGCCAGCATAGAAATCATGAGACCATACGAACTGCTTGTTAACACAGAGAGATCCTGTAACATTATAATGAAAAAATAATATTTAGAACTGTTTCTTACAGTCCTACAATCAGTTTATAGTTTCTCGTCAGCAACAGTCCTACGTATTATCATTTGCTGCATCATGGGTACTATTAACACCAAGTCACAATTGAAATGAGCTTTACCATGTATACACACCTCTGTCTTCACACCTCAACTGGGTTCCATATTATTGTCCAATTAGTTCAGAACCCGGTGGTCAATTATTGGTAATAAGTATAAGGAAGTTTGTTATTGTCAGTGAATACGTACTTATTGTTCTTTTCATATCTTAATTGTTGGGATGACAACCAATCTCTCTACTACTCTCACAGTACAAGTGATATTGAGTTTTGAGACCAACTTCGGTAGAACCCAAGTAAAGATAATTACTGGATATTGATTGTTTTTTAACAATTTTTTTTTGCAAATCTAAAGAAAGGCATTTAAATAGGATTATTAGTGAAATTTATTTGAACAATTATGTCCTCAGTAGTATGTTTATTTCCACTAAACTTAAAGATCACTGTCACTGATATTCATCTGACAGGTATATGTTCCAGTGTCCGTTAAATTACTATGATGATCTCCATTATCGAATTGGTAGAAAACTAGTGTACTCTCAAACTCATTGTTTCCGATTACTAGTAACATTAGTTATCATACGTCTTGATTCACCAGGTATAGTATTGCCTTAGGATCAAAACCAGACTACAGTAGCTGACACTGTTTGTGTCCACTACAATGGTAATGTACCAAGACAGGTCGGTTAAAGTTAGGTACTCTCATAGACAGGACCAGTGGCAGACTCCCTCTGATACATACTGGAGGAGGGACTGAGAAATGAATGATTAATAGAGTTGATTTTTAAATAGGCCATCAATATATCTTACTAGTACTATGCATAGTGAAAAGGGGGCTTCAAAATAAGAGACTTGGTAACTGATATAATGTGACTGATGTTTTCACCTACACTTGATACAGCCACTATGTGATGTCATTAGTGGAGTATATGATATAGATACACTGTTCTCTCCAGAGTTATAGATGTGTTAACTACACTTCTCCATGTTAACATGCTTTATTAACAAATGTCCTGGGAGATTTATCATATCATTGCAATACATATACAGAATAGTCCTCCAGCAACACTGTACCAGTACTTAATGATTTTGGATATCTTGAACAGCACATCTAATATATTAAATGAGAGGAAAATTCTATCACTTCATAGGACATGGCCTATATGAATACATACTTTGAGCATTTTAATATGTGCAGTTTCAAAGTGTCTAGACTAGCTACTATTGTATGATATAGGTAATGCTAGGTATTGGTTTTAATTTATAGAATAAAAAGATTCAATTGTAACACCTTTTTAATTTACTAACATATTTAAAATACAATAGTTTTTAAAACCATTGTCTCCCTTCTTCCAGTATCAGAACAGAAATGACGTACTACTTAGAACTTGTCATGTAATAATAAATTTTATTTTAATGCATTGGTATACCTTGGAATCAATAAGCCTGTGTCTGAGGGACTCATAGTTATTCCATTAATTTATATAGTCACTGATATAATGAATTGTTAGCTTGCATTGTTATGGTTCTAGTCCCAATGACACCATTGGTCATGTGAAAAATTCTTATTCCGTATTACTAGATTTGTTATAATACACGTATATGAAGTCATCCAGTATTTTGATGAGCTTGCCATATACCACATACAGCCGTGAGTTTTAAGTATAGTACAGAATAATTTTGAATAACTATAAGTTAAAAACTAATATACAAATTAATGTATCATGCAAATATTAACTGACCTGATTTTGGTTGATACAAATTATATCACTCCAATTTCCTGGCCTTCACTGGTATATGCTCTCAACTGCAATAGTATCGTTTGTGTTAGGTATATCCTCCTAATCTGTACTGTTTGTTTGGTTGTATTATCATACTTAGGAACCATTACGCGTAGAACTCTGTATAGTATTTCATAAATATTATGACACATTGGGAACTGTGGTATATTCCTGTAATGTTTGATGCCATGTGTACCTCTCACCACTTTGTATAGAACCTTAGCACCATACCAGGTTTCTATAGTATATAAATAACATTGTACATCACGAGTAACTGACTCACCAATTTCTCTGTCTGTTGTAATACCTTTGCTACTTGTGGTCCAGTCCCATTATTATTATATGCTTGTTAGTGTTAAGTCTAGTTAGTGTAAGGTGTGAGGTGTTGGGAGGATTAATGTCTGTTTGCTCTCCATTGACATTAATTGTGTTGCTGTATGTTGCGCTAGAGTAGAAGAGCAAGTCCAGTAATGGTCATTCTTCAGAGCAAGGTACTTCCCCACGAGACAGTCAATATACCTTGCCTTAACTGATAGATAGTGATATTACTGACAGATGAAGTGGGTGCTGTAGATAATGTGATAACACCATATAACTGGGAATCTGAGAATGTAATATACTTACAGATGAGAGTGTAATGGTCATTCGGTACAGATGGAGGAATCAGGTGACTTTGAGAATATGTTTTTTAGCTAAAACAGATCACTGGGTACTATAATGATGAATTAACAGTGTTCTCAGCCTCTCGCTAACAACACTGGTCCACTATGCCTTGCAATGGCTACTAGTTTTCTGTTAGTTTCTATCAGTCTGTGATGAGTACAACTGCATTGGTATTTGTTCAATGTAAGGCCAGTTTGTACATGTACATATGTACCTTGTTTATCATACTTACACAAATATATCAGATTTGATCCAATCTAATATACATATTATTACTTCGAATGTAGATTTAATCAGATATAAGTCCCCCTTCTGAGTGATTCACTGGAAGAATGTATTTATACTGATACTGTATTATCTTAATTGTAAAATACTATGAATAATTATTATACAGTAACTCCACTGGAAAATTAACCTGTAGTAGCTTTTTTGTAATTGAGGTGTACATTTCATAAGTGACATTGATCAACTATACATGTTGACATTTACGCCAATAGTTAGCCTATTGTAAACAATCTATCATTCATAAGCATTGTTTAATGTACAACTTGTAACTAAACAATGTCCAAAATTATTTAAATTATTAAGGTTAATATTAAATTTAAATAACACCACACCATATATATGGTGTATTTTAACATTTATATTATAGTAATCACATAATAATTTGCTTTTATTAGATGTCACACATGTATTCTGTACACGTGATACAAAAATCAGTATTGAGGTTATCAATTTTTTGCTCTCTCCAGCTATTCCTGAGATTCCATCAACCTTACCTTTCCATTGATCTCACCTCTCGTATCCTCAATTTTTTTTTGATATAACCTCCATGCTATAATGCCTTTTTGTTTCACCCTACATTTTACTTAACTATTTTGGTGGTTTACACTAATCCTAATTTCTTAGCAGGAGCTGTCGTCACACTATCAGTAATGGACCAATCCACCATGAAGAGTTATTTATTGAGCAATTTTGACACCGCAGTATTGACTTATATCTTTACTGTATTTTGCAATATGAGAGGTACTGATTTAGTCCAAACACACTGTCTGTTAGAACACTATACAAGAAGGTAGGTAATAATAGCACACTGTAGCTACTACTCTCTCTCTCTCTCTCAACTCTCTCTCTCTCTCTCTTCTCTTCTCTCTCTCTCTCTTATTTCCCATCTGGATATGCCACAAAACTTACAGCTATAACACTCAGGCTACATCTAGTCTTGTGACCTGCACCTGTCGTGCCAACATTGAACACATGCATTATAGTAAACTAACAATATTTGTTGATACAGATGTCTCATTTGTTGACAGCATTCACTGGTTATATTGAGGAAGCTACAACATTACATATCAGTTTAATGGACTTCGAGGATTTTAAATCATAGCTTCTCCTATCTGGCTTCTATTGCTAAGTGAGAAAGACCTGCTAGTCCAACTGTGACCAATAAACTGGTCACCTGTGTAACAATCCTGGCCCATCGACCACTTCACACAGATAGGTCACCACTAGAAATGGTAAATTGGTTTTCTTCCAACTGTACAAGAGACATCAGTGGGAGATCCAGTAGAAGACATTGAAGGTGAGAGTGAAAACTGGAGGAATAAATATCTTGTGGAGATCACTGAGGAGAATTGCATAGTGGGGATATCGATCAGGACCATCTGTAATTATAGTAGCGACATTTGCTGTTGTATATTAATGATGATTACTGACCATTGTTATTGTATGTGCAGGTTATATATTCCTTACCACTAGTGTTTGGTTCACTCCATTTTCCATTCTCATCAGGTATAATACAAGTATACAGACCCTTCATAGCCTGGTATTTGCAGCTCGTCTAGCCCAGCGCTATTTGACCTGAAAACCTCTTAGAAAATAATGGACTTGGGTGTATTCTGAGCATCAAAATGGTCCAGTAATAAGGGTACTTGAGTACCGATCAGGATAATACCACAGTCCACATATCAGAACTATTATCTAGACACTCTGACACCACAAGGCATCATTAACATAATTATAATTCATATCAACATTATAGAACTGTCCAGCATGTAATAGTGAAAAATCAGGTATAATTTTTTCTTCATATGGTAGATAGAGTTGGACACCTAACATATAAATACATGTACATGTTATATACTTAGAACAGGCAGTTCCTACTTACCATTGCTGGGTCTGTTAGTTGGTGAAGGATCATGTCCAACTCCTTGTTGGGCCGCTATGATTATTATTCTACAAAGTACCAATATCTTTACAAACTCTCTCATTTCTGAGTTCTTTACAAACTGGATCTACACTGTACATGTATTAAAGAATGAACTGTAAGAATAGACTGTTATCATTACTGTTCTAAGTTAGTCATACACCATCTGTTCAAATGTACTATGAGACAGACATTGAGTTGTCTTTGCTATAGAATCACACTTTGATGAATCAAAACTGTGAGTTTTGTGTCGTTATTATTGTTATCAATAATTGATGACTTGACTAATTATTAAGAATTATTATAATGATGATATATGGTTTATTAAAGTGTAGGTTTGCCATGCAGAGACGTATTTTGGTATATAAAATTTAAAATGATTACTAAACTTAAGTATTGCAAAATTTATCTAACTTAATCAATGATACACCTAAGAACAAAAATCACAATGTGTAGATGTAAATATGTAACCTTTATGCCATTTTATCACATATATAATTTAAGTTTAAAAGAGTTCAAATGTATTGTTCCAATTGAGCATTTATTTAATGTACATCTTCATTTTCATGATCACTGTTTTTCATGCACACATGATAGACAACCTCCAATGGAGTTTCGTTTTGTGTTTGAGTGATCATATATTATAAGAAGCTTCAATTTTCTCATTACTGTAATGTCATTTTCCAAGGTTTATTGATGACATCTGCTTGGACTGAAGCCATTTCTATTGTGACCATTTTTAGCTACCATTATGATGTGCCTACAAATTTAATTAATAAATAGCAATTTCATTAACTTACAAACTACCTGGAAGCACTTTCAGTATTGTCGTTAAAATACCTACAAAAATTGCTGTAAGTTAGAAATATTTTATAGTTACACTACTTGCTTTTCATTCGCTTTGCGCGTAGCAGTAAAAGAAACAGAATTAGTATTACAAACAATATTGCTACTGGGAATACAATCAAATAATATGTTAATGGTGTAAACATGGCAACATCTTGAGTGTAGAGAAAGTGGGTGTGACCAATGGAGATTGCGTACTAATTGTAAGAAATTCCCACAGATTGCTCATTCAGAGATGCTATTTCTGACTGGACAGGATGTAGTAATTAAAGGTAACAATATCTGAACCATTTTTAAGACTGGGCTCCCTTTGTACCATGTTCAATATTAGTATACTAATTGGTTTGAAGAGAATGTCTTAAACCTTGTTATTTCAGCTCTATAAATGGCTTGAGTTACGAGATAACATATGCACAAATATATATGCTCTTTGTGATGTATATAGTCTTGAAAATCACATTGACAGTTATCATTAATGGATGGAATAACCACATTATGCATTAAATGATGTCATAGTAGTATTTGTAAGTAGCCTAAAATGAATCATACAATTGTACACAGTGAGCAGTTTTTAGTACGTTTACTTACTGTCCATTCACTGCATGAAGATAAATGGTCCACCTCTTATTTGAAACAAGATGATTCGAGTGCTAAAATGAAAAATGAAAGATCTTCTGGGAACCAGTATGAAATATTATATATATTACTTACCTTGCACAGGTTTTGGTGCGAGTTTAAGATTTCCCATACCTGCTTTGGTGGTTGCCCCAATTAAAACATTGTATGTACTAGCTGGATTTAGGCCATTGATTATAGTACTAGTTTTTTGTACCAGATACTTCCACAGCTGTTACTTGACGTTTGTTGTTATAATAGTTTGTACAATTATGAAGTAAGATCTGATAATTCCTTGTGCTTGTAATAATGGAATAGACTCCCAGTAAACACTTATATCAGTACCATTCAATTCTGTTAGTGCCGAGAATCTTAGGAGTTGGTGGAGCTAAAGTAAGAAGTTTTTACAAAATGCTTTCTATAATAACTATGTTTAAGTGGTATGCTTACTGATTCTCTAGTGAAAAATATCAATTGAGCTGGTTGTCCTTCCTCAAATGCTCCATTAATGGCTACTACAGTCGCAATGTATGGTTGAGACCCTCTGAAAAAGTGCAAGTAATTGAAGCATAGAAGTAGAAATCTCCATAATCCCTTACTTAATCCTGACACTAGCACTTGTAATGTTTGTGGATTTTTCAAACTATTTGAGTGGATACTTGAGGTCCATCATATTCCATGACATTTATTTTTATGATGTTATTATTCCATTGGTCTCAGTTACTGCACTCCAATTCTACAATAACACTATTCTCACTAATAATAGTATTGATCTCTAAGTTTAGTCACTGGTTCCAGGTCCTAAAACAAATATACATATTTAAATAATTAAGTACTTAATTTATTTACACTACTCTTAGAGTATGTAGCTGTATTTAACACAAAGTTGCCAGTTGTTTGGGCAATGTCCAATATTAATTCTGAAATAACATATCGTCGATTTTTTTTTTTTGGTGTTTTTTTTTTAAAAACAAGAAAACTCACTATATTGATCAGTCCTTCGATTAAATGAAATAGATGGTCCATTTCCTACTGAGGTTATAGCTGAGATTGTCATTGTAATTAGTTGGTAAGGTTGTAGACCATTTAATGCATATTTTAGCTGGTTTATAGTAGTACCAGTGGTTCACTGTTATTATGGAAGTTGATGGTTAAGTTATATCTTATTTATGATACCATCAGGTAAGTTGGTGGAAACCATGTACAAAAATTCCAATGAAAATGGTGGGAGAAGTGGTAACACGAATATTAATTGGAACTGTTGGAATAGAGAAACAAAGAATAAACTATACAGTTCATCTCTCAATAGTTCTTATTAACACTTCTGTTTTCCTAACTAAGCATGCACATACTATGTGTATCTATTTCACATATCTATGTCCATATATTACTTCACTTGTTCTATTATAATGTTTGGACTTACCTCCTACAATTATAGATACTATAGCAGTGTCACTAACTACTGGATCAAAAAATAGCTCACAGACTGGTAGCGAGACTCAAATACACTTATAAGAACCAGTGTTCTTAGCCATGCTGTTAGTACACTTCTCATTGTGTCTGTAGGTCCTATGTCCGTGGCATTGATAGAAACATTCCTTATGCTCATAGTATGAACCAGATCCATTCTCATTTAGTACATTCCCATTATGGATCCATGTGATTGTAGGATTGGGTATACCCATAGCTTCACATACCAATGTGATATTATCAACATCAGTAGTGATATTAATGCTTGAAGGCTTTATTTTAATTATTTGTTCAACTACAAAGGAGAAAGGAAAAGTTAAACAATGAACTTAATTTATTCTAAGTAATTACCATTAACAATAGTATCATCAGAATGATTGCAATTACATGTATGCAAAGCATTTGTATTGTCCTCCAGTAGATACAGTACTGATAAATTGATAGACTGGTTTATAAGATACTATCTCTCCAGTTCTGAGTTATATCCATCGAATATGCTTAAGATATGTAACACTGCAAGTCCAAGTGACCACAGAACCATTGAGAGAGTTTATTGTTTTTTAAGTCTATAAAAAGACAAATTAAAACAACATAAGTGATAATAACTAATAAGATACTGGTGCTGGTAAATGTGTAAAAATACATTCTCTTTAAAGGCTATCACTTGCATGGTTGTAATGTTATCCTATAATTTTGTATCTTTCAAAACATTTATTTTATAATTTATAAAATTACAAACCTCATAACATACTCTTAATTACTTATTCATGCCACCTACAGTCACATTATTTGTATATATATATATATATATATATATACATACATTATCATTCTTTCGTATACATAAAGCTTAGCTATACATTATACTTTGGTTGTAACAATTGCTAATAGAATGAAGTCAAGCACACTTTAATATATACCAGCACACCTAGCCTCATTACTTGGACAAACAATAACTTATACAGTGTCCTAAAGTATATATGACAAATGCTCAGGAACATCAATTATTAGCAGCCATTCAAATAAAATTGATATTTCATTACAGCATGCAATCTATTAAGTTGTCTATAGAGTATTGATAACAGCAAAAATGATACAAGCCCTTTTTGTTTTATACCCAACTTGGTTTAATTTACACAAGGAAGTATCCTTTTAAAATTATCTCTAACTTACATTTTCTTTTTTGCACACACCCATCCAATTGATAAATGATGTTACTCCAATTAGATGCTGGTAGATTACTACAATCAATGTTTGTAACATTATCTGTTCTTGAAAGAGGATGATTTACATAGAAGTTGGCATGAGCACTAAATCCAATAGCTGCCTTATTTTTTCAGTCCATTGTAATTGATTACACTTGTATGTAAAGACTGCATATGTTTCTTTGCCTTGGACAGCTAATACAAGTTGAAACGTATTAGGCTAAAAAACAAATTTAATACATATGATATATACAAAATATGTTTACACATACATTAATGCACTGAGAATTAACCCAAGGGCAAACATTCAACCATTGTACTACTAATATCCAATCAGCATTAAATTCTAATTTTAATTTTGAATGTAGAACTTCATTGACTTTTTGAGTAACATTAGAACCAGTAGTAGAAGTAAGAATGTTGAACTTTATATCACCAACACTGTCATCCCAAAAATGGAGCTACAATAGGTATGTCTGCAGGGAATTTCTGTGGACTGTGATATTTAGACGCATCAAAGCTCACCAATCCATCATCACTGATCTGAAAAATAAACAATAAACAGGGGTTTTTTAATAGACGTATGCACACACACACACACATACATAAGCTTTGATGTAGCTGGAAGAGCCAAAATATAGTTTGTGTTGGTAGTGGTAATGGGTATAATACACCATCACTATCTTTCTAATTCAAAGCATTTGTGGTCAAGATCCCAAAAGAGTTAATTCTCCTTGAGCTTTAATATAATGAATATATAATTATATACTTGGTATAATAGATACAAACTCCACCTGATATAAAAATTTCAATAAGTATCATTAAATATAGTGTACAGTCATTTCTTTCAAGGTCATTGGCTACTGCTAATTTGAAGTTGCACTCAGCGCTGCTTTTTAGATGTATGCCAGTCGCTTGTTTATATACGAAATAACATCTTAATTAACCTATAATTAACCATAGTGTTTTAACTATTAATAATTATTAATAATTGTTATAATATTGCGGATAAAAGTAAGTGGCTTTAAGTCACATTGTTATTGAATGATTATTGTATTATAATTATGATATCTTTTGTCTCTATCTATTGTTAGGTGTTTCTACATGAATTGACAACCCAGGATAATACCTCATGATGTCTTTACATCACAAAGATCACATGTATGTTCTAATGAGTGATCTATCTAGAGTGTTTAATAATATTGTGCATAGAGAGTAATGAAAGGACATAATAAATTTAGAGAGAATGATGACTTAGTACTTTCACAGAAACAATTAATGACTATGATGAAAGGACAAAATATAATTAGAGAGAATGATGACTTAATACTTTCACAGAAACAATTAATGACTATGATGAGGAATTACTTAATGTGGTAAAGAAGAAGAATTATAAATTATACTGCTAGCACCTGTGACTCTGGCAACAACATACCGGAAATCCTAAAGTATGTGAAAACATATTGATCAAATAATCTAACCAGTACATCCTGTCTACAGTGTTGGGCTGGTACTATGTGATCTTAAAACATTGACCAACAATGTTTCTTAGGAAATGTTTTGAAACTTCAACACAACAGTTAGACTCTCCTTTCTGCAGGATGTCAGTAGTTTTTATAGTTATTGTTAGGATACATTTTTACACAAGAGCTCTGCTGTCTTTCTTTAAATAAAGAGCAACTGTTAAGTAGATACTTAAATGCTAAAATATATATTTTGTAAGAAATTTATTAACTGATAAGTTCTATGTGAACTGTAACATTGCATGACTAAATCTCTAGCTCATTAGATGAAACAAACTATACATAGATAGAAAATAAGTGTAGCTAAAGAGAGGATTATGATTATGGCAATAACTGATGACTATAAATTAGTGCATTTTTATAACTTTATTAATATAACTATTTATTATACAACTCAACCTTATCTTCCTGATGTGAAGTAGCTATTAATTATCAGTCACAATTGTGATTTCCAATCTGTTTTGCCATTTTTGTCACTCAGATTGGCATTCTATGCTTCTTATTTTTCATTTATTTGACCATTTCCTTTTGAGGTTTCTTACTACATCTGTCACTGCTAACCACCTGTTGTTGTTCTAATGTAACACTGAATGAGTTCTGTTGTGTTGATTACATATTGCCCAAAAGCAATGACTCTGACAAGGAATTAGTATCAATGAAATATTATAAAACCTCAACTGATAAAAAAAGAAATACAAGCCAAACTGGTTGCAGGTGTGATATTTAGCTTAGCCACAGCACACTGGAAATCTTAAAAGTGCGTGAAAACACATTCATCAAATGATGCTACCAGTACATCCCCTCTACAGTATTGGACTGCATATTATGTTATCTCAAAGCATTGACAGACAATACCTTCTAGGAAATGTTTTAAACCCTTAACAAACCAGTTAGACCGTCCTCTCTGACAGCATTCAATGGTTTCTATAGTTCCTGTTAGTATACAATTTTACCCATAACAAGAGCTCTGCTTTATTTCTTTAAAATAAAGAGGAAATGTTGATTAGATATTTAAATGATAAAAAAATATAGATTTTATAAGCAATTTATTGGACTGATAGAACCAGCTGAACTGTTAGACTGCATGACTATAATATCACAAACTTAGTAGTTCCTGTAGAAGAAAGATTATACATAGGTTGTAAATGTAATGTAGATAAAGAAAGGATTATGATAGTGGAAGTAACTAATGACTATAGATTAGTACAGTTGTGTGTATTAACAACTTAACTATTACTTTTTATTAATACATTTAATAACCTAGCCTTCCTAATGTGAGCTAGTCATTAGTCTGAATTGTGATTTGCAAACTGTTGCCAACTACTTCAGAATCTACTTGTGACTTTTTACAACTTTGCAATTATTTCTTGAACATTTTGCAATTTTGTGTCACTCTGGTTGTCAATATGTCTCTTATTTTTTAATTATTTAATTACTTCCTATTAAGGTTACTACTACATCTATCACACCCACCTGTCAGTGTTAGTATCATGTGATATGGATAATTACACCTTGAGTTAATTATATTATGTAATGTATATTATCATTTTTCAATTATAATAAGAATTTCTTACTTATAGTGGGAAAAAGAAACTTTAAATCTTATTTCATATTAGTAATAAACAATGAAGACCCACATTAATCAAGTGAGTGAAATCTAACTTACTATATCATTAGATTATTTTGTATTACACAAAAACAATGACTATGACAAAAAATTAGTATAAATGAAATGTAATACAAAACCACAAGCAAGTCAAAAATGATGAAATACAAACCAAAGTACATGCACCTGTGACTTTTGACCTAACAACTACCTGCCAGAATGTCTAACAAATAAATGGTAGTACAATGCTCAAATATACTACAAGTACATACCCTATACCAATATGGAGCTGTATACTATATTATCTCAAAACATAGACTAACAGTATTGTGTTTCCTGGCTATGTTTCAAACCCTTGATGAACCACTTAGACTTCCTCTCTGATAGCATGTCAATGGGTAGTTCTGTAGTTCATGTATCAACTATAGTAGTTTTAGTACAAAGCAAGAGTCTGTTTGTTACTTTATAATAATCAAGAAGTGATATAATCAGCACAACTGAAATCTTTTAGTATCATATGAGTATGAGACCAACAGAGATGGGTAGATGTGACCTTTGATGGTTTCTGTAGTTAGTATTTATTATTAACTATAGTGTTTTTTTGTACAAAACAAGAGTCTGTTGTTACTATTATAATAATCAAAAAGGGGTGGTTCTTGGTGTAACTTCACTCTGATGACATCATCATTAAATGACAGGTAGTGATGTCATCATATATGATGACATCATCTAAATCATCACCTACACCCTAAACCAAACCTTATGACACATAGTGATGTCATCATCATAGTAACAAGTTACATCATCAGTAAAAAAAAAGTTACACCAAGATGGACCCTCAAGAAGTGATATAATCAGCACAACTGAAATCTTTTAGTATCATATGAGTATGAGACCAACAGAGATGGGTAGATGTTACCTTTGATGGTTTCTGTAGTTAGTATTATTATTAACTATAGTATTTTTTTGTACAAAACAAGAGTCTGTTGTTACTTTAAAATAATCAAGAGGAACTGCTGAGTAACTATAAAATATCGATTATTTTAGCAATTTATTAACTGATAGAACTACTTGAAACTGTTGTATAGTACTGATTATTTTAATGCTGTTGTAGTCTTCCAGTAAGACTTTAATTAAAATTTAATTTCCTGTCAAAACAAAGATAAATTCTTGGAATAGAAATAAAAAAGATGATAGAAATATTATGTAGTTTAAATTATTATGATGCAATCAGATATTTTTAAATAGAATACAAAACAAAGGAAAGTTCTTCATGAAAATGAAAGAAGATATATAAAAGTGAGATCATTCAGTATCACATGAGACAGACAGAGGTAGTCAGTAACTCTGATGAATGTAGAAACCTTAAAAGAAATGAAAGGTATAAAACAGAAAAGAAGTGACACATTCAGCACAACTGAAATGATTTAGTATCATAGATCATGAGACCAACAGAGGTGGTAGATTTTACATTTGAGTGACATATCAAAAACCTCAAAAGGAAATGACCTAATCAAGAAACTATTCCCAATCAGTGTGGTAAAGAGATTAAAATACATCTTGAAATATCATAAAAGTTACAATCACTTCTCTGATACTGTTGTTACAATCCAGTCTGATAATTAATAACTAGCTTTTCTTAATAAATATTAATAAAATCATATTGTTCACATGCTGCATTGACAATAGTTTCTAATCTGGAAGAGGCAGATAAAGACCACTAGAGCTGACTGGCATTCTTCTTCCGAGTACTCATGTGTGTGTAGTAAGCACTTTACTCAAGACAGTTTTGAATCACAGTCTGTTGTTTCAGGTATGACATTAAACAGCATTATGTTAGGTTTGACTTTGTGTTCTTTTGTTTCTCAGGGCAACTGGATTACGAAGAAAGCAGCTGCTAAAGCCAGGAGCAGTACCAACAATATTTCCAAAGCCTGCTCATCATGTCACACAGCCTTAGACCAGAAGGAGATCAGCTGCCTTTGAAAAGAGAGAGCACTCAAGGGTAATATTTACACTTTAATATCAAGTTTAAAGTAGATTTAAGTAATCAATAATTAATTAATCATATTTTAAAACCAACATAATTTCCTTGAGAAGGAAATTGTTCTAGTATTTTATAACAGCACAAGCCGGTAAGACAACTCGGTTGTGTCTTCCAAGCCAGCGCCAGCACCAACTGACTAACTGACGATATGCTGTATACCGTAATTGTCTGCAATAAAATGGAACAAATTATTACACCAATTTAAATAATTATGGCATACTTACTCATGTAAGGAACCATGGCGTGCACTAGACCCATAATGCTGACAGGTAGACATAATAGGCAGTCTGAAGTACCCACATGTCAAGACAAACATTGTCAAAACCAGGATGGTCTGTAATACACTTCACTGGTGAGCTGGATTGGGTAACATGACTTTTTCTTGTCTTGAACTTCTTGTATCTCACAGCAGCAGACACATTCAATAGCAGTTGGCATAGGTACACAATGGCCACAGTTACACCTTTCCTCTAGTTTATTACATTCTACTATTTTTTTAGTCTTACAATTAGTATTCCCAAGCCTGCTACTCTGGTGAGGTCCTGGTCATCAGATTCACTGCTGCTACTAGAGCCAACTGCTACTATCTGTTACCTCTGGCTAAAAAAAATAAAACGAAAAGGCTGAGCTCCATATAATTGCTCCTTGTCACTGTCATTGTTAATGGAAGGCAGAGGTGAAGATGAAGGTGATGATTGCACTAATGTTGATGCTCTTCATCAGACTTGTTTCCCTCTTGTACGTCACCGATTGACCACGCCCACTAACGGAAGTATTTTTGACAAAATGGCGGATTGCTAGAAATCTGCAACTTTTGATCCAATTATTTCGAGTGGAAGTAGGGGCACGTTTTGGCAATTTTGGATATTTTTACAGTTAATAGTACTTCGTCACAAACAAATTGCAAACAAAAAATTTGGGGGTTCAGTTTACCCTTTAAGTGAATGGAAGTTGATGATCTGTATTGTCTGGGCATACCAGACAATACAAAGACAAACAAAGACTACCACAATTATATATTAAACAAACTCTGGTACCATTAAATGACTCAATATATTATCATTTATGTGTTACGAATAATAAAGTATTTATTATATTGTGACCTAGTTCTTTACAAAATAATTATAATACATTATGTATAGCATATAATTATAGATAAAAAATAATAATATATTGTGCTAAATAACAAGCTTATCAAATGTACTGTTTAAACAGTAATTTGTCTATTATGTAAATGTAGCTAGTAATTAACATATCTGAATATTATTATCTGTTATTTTGTTAATTAGCAGAAACCATTTGAGTCTAATTGCGACTTGGCTGTGTATAATTAATATTAGGTAGGAATTGGAGATCATTAACATAATAATAGGAGATGTATTGATATTACACCACTAATTAGATTATCCTCTTCTGCCTAACATGAAACTATATATGAATTGGAACTTGAAGAGCAGCAAATGATGACATAGACTTCCTGTTAAACAAAATACCAACTTCCTTATTAATAATTTGTTACGCCTATTCGTGATTGTATAACGAATCACACATCTATAGGCCTGATGTCAAGTCTTTGATATATTGAGTTCATCAATGGCAGATCATCAAGACGAGACTCTTTCGCTTTATCTAACTAACAATGCTTCGTGGTGTTTTAATTATGAGTCCTGTATCTTTAAATTTGTAAGTTAATTTAATTGTTATGATGCTTAATTTTCAAGATTCTAGTCTCCATGTGATAAGATTCATAATCAATATCGATACAACGATGTCAGTGCTGCTTGGGTGTAATAGCATCAATATTGTGTTTTTTATGGTAAGTTAAAAATTAATAATTTGATATCTGTCATGTTTTATTATAGAAAGCTGGATTTTTACTAGTAGAACTGTCATTTGCACAGAATCCACGAGAGAGACGTTATGTTGTTGTTTGGTAAGGAATATGATATTATGATATCATATATATATAGATATCATATCTCAATATTTAGAAACATTAGATGCTTTTGCAAGTGTTTTGGTTTCTTTCTAATTTTGGATTTGATTTCATTTCAAGTATTCCACACCTGAAGACGTACCTCGTCAAGTTTTTTCAAATTACAGATCCAGTTTTGTGGTTTTTAAAGTACCTTTGTCCACATATTGAATATATATTTAATTTAATATATGTAGTTTTACATTTGCTAGTAATGCTGCCTACTATTGTTGGAGGATGTTTAGTAACTAATACATACAAACTACGATTACAGCTGCTTTCATTAGCATTTGTTATAAAATAAAAAAAAAAAGTTTGTTATAAGTGTGAGTTTTGAGTTGAAAGCTCTCTGTCATACATCATTTAAATATTATATATATATATAGGGTATTGTTTCACCCTTTAATTGCTCACATCATTTGGACGGATAATGACAGATCCCATTTCTCCATATCGCTTTTGTAATATCAGTAGTAATACTTCACAATACACATGTCACGAACACTTGAGCTTTATCACATAGACTCTATGTTTTGGACTTGCTGGTGGGGGGGCTGTACATATGTTAGGTACAAAATCTGTACAATTAGAAATGATAAGCTCTGCTATTTTATAGGTGGAGTAGCTGGACTTCTTTTATGTCTATTTTCTAAACTTCAGAAATATCGAGACAACAAATGTTACACGAAATGTTTTAGTGGAAGTTAATGAAAGGTCATTAATATTAGAGTGGTTGCATATATTAGATCATTATTGTTAATACAGAGAACCTATTCAAGAAGCACGTGAAATACGTCAGTCTCAGTAATACTCATACATTAAGATCTATTATTATTTCTGTATCGGTAGTACATTTTGGCAATGGATGTATCCAGTTTGATGGAGGAAGTGAATCAACCAGTGAAGCTGCTTTAGGAGTATTGAATATTGTGGTTTTTGTTGGTGAGTATAGACACCTCCTCTTATCTAATATGATAGCATTGTTTACATAGGTTTGCTTTTAATTGTGGATCTACTGAAAGTGTAAGTGTAAGTACAAACAGCTATGCTATCTAGTTATCTTTAATGTTGATGTAGCAACAACATATTTACCTATACCATTTCATGCTGTCCCATCAATTATTGCTATTAATATGATAATGGCTGTGTGCTACAGGTGGTATATGGCTGGTTATCATTGCATCTTTTGGCTCAAGTAAGGATTAGTGTAGATTTATGTTAGAAAATTCTCTCACAGATAAACTCTGCATCAGAGTCCATGAATGCTAATGAAATTGCTAATGGTGTTCTTTCAGCTCTTGTAGCTATTACAGCTGGATGTCCCTTTGTTGAATACTGGGCTGCTTGTTTAATAGGAGGTAATATGCATAAATATCTAGTAATATTAAATATGTATAATTATAGGTATTGCTATTATAATCTATCATTTGGGCTGTTATGTGGAGTACAAATTCAATATTGAAGATACTGCCGTGTTGTACCTGTTCATGGAGCATGGTGAATATTGAGATACCTAGTATTAACTTTATAACCTTATAGTGGTCTGTGGAGTCTTTTAGCACCTGGGGTTTCTTTTGGTCACATGAAAAAAACTGTATTCTTCATGCTACATTTGAAGGTCTATGTTTCTGCTCTATCAGATTACCACCACTGGTATAATATCAATTATATCCTTTTATCATGATTAAATGTGTATTAGAATTATTTTGAACACTTGTTAGCCCAATTTATTGGAGCACTTCTAATGATAGGGGGGGAGTGACTTTAGTGATATTGTCAATAACGTATGGGGTTTTGTTATCATCCCTGCATCAAAGTTGTAACTACATTATAATATGGTATATACTAGTAAATTATAACAACACCTTGTCATAAAATTTATAGGTTTTTTTAAGAAGATTCTTAAGCGTGAGAATGTCATATTTAAAGGGAAACCTTCTTTTTACTGGTCCTGAGGAAAATCCCTCGACCAACTCGCATTATGATGAGGACGTGGTTAGTGCAGAGTCTGAGTCTGATCTTAGTGCTAGCCTGGATAACAATCCTCGTACTAACTATGGAGCTGTGAAAGTTACATCGCGCTGAGACATTGGGTACAGTAGGGCAACATTCTGATAATACTCCATTAATACTCTCTGGTTCCCGAACTACAGGAAATAATGTAGCTAAAATATGAAGAGGAGCAGGATATTCAAACAATCTGACAGTTTACTGTTGTTGTTATTATATCAATGGATTTATTGATTTAACTATTAATATAGTTAGTTATTTGAGTTGCAAACAATACTTAATAAGATACTATCAATATTTCACATTTTTTTGTTATTAATATACAAGTTATATAATAAATTATTGCTTGAGTTTATTAGGTTATATATATCATTATAGTAAGACAAAAAAATTATCATGAATTGCAGACGACATGTATGAGAGGCCTGTCATATGCATCACTGTCACGTTGATTGGTTGAATTAACAATGTGTGATATAGATGGTTAATGTATTGTCAACATGATACTGTTTTTCATTACAATGTACTATCTGATTGACTAAACATTTACTGTGATAGTACATTGGTAATGAAAATAGTATGATGTTGATTTTTTGGCATCTAATAACTTTACTTTATCCAATCTTTATAACCAAAATATATTGATTAAATCAACCAAAACCATTTTACTATGATACATATTAAGACATCCCTCCTAACCGCCCATCCTTGCCCTTATCATAGTAACAGGTGTGCTTTGTGACATATACATATATGCAATCAAGTGATCATTAATTAGCTTATGCAAACTATTTCAACAGTAGCATATAATTGTATATATATAATATTATATATATATATATATATATATATATATGTATATATATATATATATTGGACTATATTATTAAATGCATTTTTCTTATTTGCTAAGACTGACTACTATCAAATAGA
Source organism: Gigantopelta aegis (assembly GCF_016097555.1). Taxonomy (NCBI): domain Eukaryota; kingdom Metazoa; phylum Mollusca; class Gastropoda; order Neomphalida; family Peltospiridae; genus Gigantopelta; species Gigantopelta aegis. Next base: position 91,569 of record NW_024533011.1, read on the forward strand.
ATGGAACCACAGTGTAATAAAGAACCAAGCTCATATAGATTGAACATATAGATTGAACATCAAAGTATTTGGTGGCAGTGAGGTATTGTGGAGATTTCCATCCTATAGGAAGAAGGAAAGTAAAGCCATAACCCATCAACTGTCATCAATAACTATTTTATAAGTATGTGTGGATTATTGTTCTTTGTCAAAACATTTATAAAACATTTGAATTGGTGGTCGGTCTCTGTGTGTAAGTTATGGAGGGATGGTCAGTATCTAGTTTTTTATGCAGTATTAAAAAATACATATTTAATTGAATAATTCATAACTTCATTAGTAGATGCTGTTGATACTAAAAAAACCTTTAAATTCAAAACATAATGATAACATAGAACGTCCATTGATAGCATCTAATACTAAAATATACTCAAAGAGACCACGAGCTTCTTCTAGTGACACTTTCCTCATACATTGACAATAGAACTATCAGATGACCTTCCTGTTATTAGAACTAATATTGGGACCTATAGCAAAATGTAAGTAAACAATATGACATTAAAATTATACTTGTCTTTATTTTCAGTTTCAGTGAAGACAGTAACTGATGTAATATTACCTTCTCCTAGTTCATTGACTGCTCCAATTGATATATAGTAAGGGACACCTGGACCTGTAGAGACAATACATTTACTAGTTAGTAATGTATCAGAATGCATCAGTAGTAACTGTTAATGACAATCATAATAACTCTGATATCAATATTATAACTACTAATATATGCATTTGGTGTGATAGGTGGAGACCAAGAAAGGTTAACAGCAGTGTCATTGTTAAAACCAACCACTCAGTTTTAATAGAAATATAAAATTATATTAAAAGACACAATAAGTCACTTCTCATATTGTTTGTTGACATAACTAATAATCAAGTAAACTATATATTGGTTGAAATAGAAGAAACATGACATAAAATTTAAAAAATCAGCTATAACTATATATTAATTAAAATAGTCAATAACAATGCTACAAGCAAAATGTTTTTAAATTAAACTTTTTTGAAATATAAAGAAGTTATTACAAAATCTTTAATAAAACTACTACTACAACATCAAATCACTATCGTCAACAACATTTACATATGTGTATAAGAAGTGTCTGGTTGCTGAGCCTCTCCAATCCTTGTTGCAGCGTAAGCTGGATTGGTATCACTGATATATCAGTAGTAAACTATTGGTAGATCATAGACTTGTGTATCAGCATTAGTAAGAACTGGTAAATCATAATTTGGAGGAGCTAGTTCATCAGGCAGCTTCTCATACAATGCTTCCTCGGTTCTATGTCAGTAATATAACAAAACTGTATTATTACTATATATTTCATGTTGTCAACTTACAATGTTGTGGGATTGTATTTACTATATTATTACTTGATCTGATAGTCATGGTAGTATCATTTGTTTTGTCTCTGTATAATGGTAGATAGTTGAATATGATGTCATTATGGCTAGTTAGATCAATTACCCTGATTTAAATTATACATCTTTGACTTCCTTTTAACCAAAACTATGACAACCAGTACTACTACAATAATAATAATAATAATAAATATAATTGCTGTTGTCACTGCTAGACCAATTATAAAACCAGTACTAGAACTCTCATTAGTAGATGATGTTGATGCTAAAATAGGTCAATATAAAGAGATTTATGAAACAGTAGTTCATATGATTGTATAAGATAGTACTCACATGGTACCTCAATCCTTATTGGTATACTTGTAGGTCCTTCTATAACTAGTCCACTTTCCATTATGTACTGCTATTCTCATAGTAAGTGTATATGTGAATTGAGGATTTAGACCAGTTACATTGATAGATGTTTTATTAAATGGAACATGTACAGTTATAACATTTGATTGTCTACGTCTACTATTGACAACATTTAATACTATAATATACTCAAAGAAACCATGAGCTTCTTTAGTGACACTCTCCTCCATACAATAACAATGGAGGTACCATCAGATGACCTTCGTGTGTTGTTATGTCAGTAGGACTAATATTGGGAGCTATAGCAAAATTTAAGTAAATAGTATGACAATAAAATTATACTTGAACTACTTCAGTTTTAGTGAAGACAGTAACTGATGTAAATATTACCTTCTCCTATTTCATTGACTGCTCCAATTGGATATATAGTAAGGGACACCTGGACCTGTGGAGACAATACACTTACTAGTTAGTAATGCATTAGGCTTACGTAGTCTTCCAATTATTGAGTGTAAGTTTTGTAATTGAGGATCAGCAGTAACTGTTAATGACATGATAGCTCCACAGTGGATATCAATATTGTAATTACTAATATATCCATTAGGTGTGATTGGTGGAGACCAAGTAAGGTTAACAGCAGTGTCATTAACTACTGGTATAGTGTTAGCAACAAAGATACCCCCCCCCCCTTACTAATAATAACTGGTATAACAATAAGAACTGCTTTTAGATGAACCTGTTATTAAGACACATAACACCACATTCAAACTTGGCAACTTACTATCAGGATCAGTTTTTCCTTCAGTAGTAACACTAGGTCCATATCCAACTACTGTAGTAGCTGAAACAGTAGCAGTGTAATTTTGATAGGGGTGAGAATCCTCTGACAGTTACAGACATCGTATTTTGGTTTAGGGTCACATCTATTAATTGAGTTGTGGCTCTTAAAGTGTTAGCACCTAAATTGACTTCAATGACAAATCTATATTGTGTAATAATCCCATTAGGAAGTAGCTGGATGTCTCCAGTTAAAATGTCACATCAGTTTTGGTTGGAATGGAAAAAAAGTCTTGAGGAGCATCATCAGGTCCTATTTAGGAGTATATGTAATTGATGCTGTGATGTGAACTTACTATCTTGAGCTGTTTTAAATGTATATTGTGTAGCTGGGTCCTTCTCCCACAATATTAACAGATGACAGTCTACAAGTGTACTCAGTAAAATGGTACTAATACTGGAATAGTGAACATTGTCTCTGGAGAACTCTGAGTAGTTGTCAGTCCAGAGACTTGAGGTCCATTGGTTTGTATACAAGTCAAGTTATAACCCTACTATCTCTCCATTTTGGTCTACTTTAACTGGTGGATCCAGTCTAATGTAACATTACGTGGAAGGTATGTTGTGTTTGATAAAATGTATAGGATGAGCAGTTATTGATACTAAATTTAAAAAAATATATATTTTAAATTAAGCAAAATAATTTGAATGAAAGTTACTAACTTACTTGCTGGTAAAGTAGTAAAGTTCATTGTTTTTTACTACTAGTAATGTCAATACAGTTAGTAGATCAATAGTGAAGTTATAAGTGTTAGCGTCCTCTAGACCAGTTAAATATGATCTGATATATTAAGTTTACAGCAGTAATGTTTACTTTTTGTCAGTACCGACTAGACTAGGAACTACTAGTTAAAGTATTCCTTTTCTGTAATTCTAGACCAATATAGTTGACATTATTATCTCAGGTGTATAGGCAATTAGGATTGATAGTAAAGTATATAGTACAATTAGTTTGTCCAACTGTTGATGCTAATATATAAATGGCTGCATGTGGACTTCTTTGGCTGCATGTAGAAAAGAAAGCATTGTAATTTCTAAAAAACTACACTTACATCTCAAAATGTAACAGTAATGTTTTTTATTAAACTAATATCAAGAAGAGTCTGGAATAGACAGTTTTAGCATGGCAAGAGTAAGTACCAGAATCATTTGCAAAAGTCTTAGGAAAACTCAGAGTGTTTATGAGGTAAGTACCCTCATGGTTATTTAAATGTAAACTAAGCCCTTGAATTACAGCACCATTATTGTAGCACCAAATCACTTTCAGATTGGTATTACTAGAGCTGGTTTACTAGCAATACAAACTAGAGTAAAAGTTATCATAAGGTGTCTGAGTCAGTACAGGAAGTCTCCAGAACCCAAAAAGAGTCTGGCATGGCAGCAAAGTTTCCAATAACTGGGTCTATTAAAAGAAAAATAATAAAAGAATTTGATTGATTGTAGAAATACAGTTGTTATGTTATAAATTACAAGTTCATAAAAGTTTTCACACAATCTCCAGATTATAAACTATTACTGTAACATATAACTAATATCATAGTCATACCTATAACAGTCAAGTTAGTAGTAATATGGTCCGTATTAGCAGTATGAAAACTAATAGTAACACCAGCTACAGGTATCACATTAACAATTACATTGTATACATTCCAGAATCCATTGAACTACTCTGAGAGTACTGAATTTGAACTTGGGGGACTGATACTCTGTTATAACTAATTAAATGAAGATATATTTAATCAGAGATTTCTTGATTGTCCCATTTCTGTAGCTCTCTTGAGTGTTCTTATTCATTGTTGATGATCTCCAACATTACCCTATATGATGTTAATAATGAAGGGGGTATTAACATGAGGATCTATTGTAATATCACATGTAATAGCCATTTCACTACCACTAAATAATCATTTTGTCTTGAAAATGTGATGAGTTGAAAAGGAGTGGGAACTGTAAGAAAAGGAAAAAAGTTTGTAAAAAGTTAATATCAATGATTCTCAAATTACCAATAATATTATATTTTATTCTGTGGCTGGTTTCTTACTGTTGAGTAACAATTACTACTTGTGTTATCATTACTTTGTAATACCATATATATATTTACTTTTGTATGGTAGGTCTAGTAAAATGGAGTTCGTTACTGTGACATTAATCTCATACACTGTGGATGGTAGCTTGACATGTATATGTGTCCAGCATCAGAGGTATTAAGTGTGAAGAGAAGAACAGTGACAGAGAGTACATTGTATCTGAAATTACTAAGTACTGATGGTACACTGATAGGGTTTAGATCATCAGATACTAAATGATGTATTAACACTATCTTTAATCCATACAATAGTTTGGTGTCACTATATAAGTCTGTCTAATGACTCCCCCAACAGTCACAAGTAGATTAGTGTTAGTTCTTCACCAGGTCTGGCTATACTTAGTTGTCACTCAACAGATTCCTTATATGTTTCATGTATGGAGATTGGGATTACTGAGAAAAAAAAGATAGGGAAAGTGATTATGTCAAACTTTATAACTACATTAGATAATTAATATACAGTGTAAATGGAATTAAATACTCATGTACCTTGTACAGTAATAGTAGTGCTAGTATTAGCTGATGTGTTTTCCTTACATCCTCATAGTCACTGATATTAGATAGTATATTAAAATTCAGGAATACTCTCCACTATCACATTATTAATCCAATGGATTGAAAGTAAAGTGTAGCTTCATATTGAATAGAAATTACATCTTTTGTTAGTGTGAGCATTCATCTTTTGTGATAGTAGACATCATTTGAAAAGACCACTAGGAACAGACATTGCCATTTCTCTGTATCCACCCTGATTTTTTCTCACAATAACAGGCAATGTGTCACAAGATCATTTTAATGTGAGCACACCTACCTGAAAAATAGAGAATGTGGTGTACACCAGCAAAGAGCACACCCTGATGATTTGAGAAATACTTAGTCACAGGAGGAACTATAAAAAATATAAAACACCCTTAATATATAAAAGTGCAAATATTTATTGTTTACAACTCACGTACAACAATGGAGTTTCATAGCTCCTCTTCTCAGCAGACTGAGCATCATAAGTAGCAGTTGCTGGATCTATTTCCCTTAACAAACCAGTCACATTAAATTAGCGTATATACATATATAACACTTCCTCTGTCTTCAACTTTATTGGGTCCCCAGTATATTGTCCCATTGGTTTCAGACCCAGTATAACTCAGATTGGGGGTAATCCCCTAGGAGAATTTGGTTAGTTATCTTGTTAATATCCAAATAAGATATCATGTAAGTGTTCATTTTCATTAATTCTCAATGTGTTGGTGTGACAGCTACTATTCTCTCTATACTACTCTCACAATAAACAGTGATAATTGATTGTTTTTTCACCTACCTTCTCATATAACCCACCGCATTAGATATTTTAACTGGCATATTAATCAGGCAATGCCTGGTAAAGAAAAGCTAGCATATGCCCATAAATAAGTGGAATACCACTTACAATTCATGAACCGGTTATTATGGTGTTCAGTTAGTCACTGTGTGTTTTTTCCACTAATAATTAACGGAAGGTCACTTGAACCTGATAATCTCATCTGACAGTTATATGGTTCCCAATTGTCATTACAGTTACTTATTAGTGATTACTCCATTGTCAATTGGTAACTGAAACCTAGTGGTACACACTTCTCAAATGGATTGTTTACCCTTCAACCTTACTTGAATCTACGCCGATCGATTTCTCAAAACAGGTATAGTAATTGCCTTTAGGATCCAAACCAGACAGACCTACAATAGCTGATACTGATGTTGTCCACTACAACTGGGGTAAGTGGATCCCATAACGGTCCGGTTTATAAGTTAAATTACATCTCATAAGACAGGATGGAATATGTGGGTTGATAGTCATACTGGGAGTAGGGACTAAAGGAAATGAATATGATTTACAATGGTCATTTTTAATATTAAATAACTTACTTTTGCAACAGTAAAGAAATCTTTCCAATACCTGAATGATCATTAACTCCCTAGATCATTAAATATAACTGAACAGTAATATCTTCTAACCATCACATGTCCTTCACTGGATTAAGTGTTTACGAATACTTATAATAAAGATTTACCAATTGTTAGGTGACATTTTTTCTATTGGTAAGCATCCACGGTTAATTTACATCAATTCCCTTGTGTTTCTCACAAGCTAGACTCATACAAACTCTGCCTATTAATTTCAAGTCTTAATGAAGAATCATGTTCTAATTCCTCTCAGTAAAATACTGAATAATGACATGTCCCCCCACCATAGATGACCGACGTGTCCAGCACTGGAGTGGTGGTTTGGAGAATAGAATATCCAACTATCACAATGGGTCAGCAAGTGAAATCTAGAAATTACCTTTTCTTATACAATCATATTTGAAGTTACTAATTGGACAATTAATTATCTATACCTGCCACACATTTTATGTAAGACTGTTTTTGTTCAATTAATTGCCAGTACTATACGAAAATAACAGGAGATGGCTCCAAACACATCACAAGTACAAGAGTACACATAGTCATCCATTTGGCTCACTTAGTATTTACTTCAAACTTTCATAATAGTTGTGAACATAATGTACTAGTTATACAGGTGTGTGTGGATCCCCTAACCGTAGTCCAGCTGAACTAATAGTCATAAGTGGCACTGGGTTATTCGTAGTAGGAAGAAACGAAATCACTCATTGATGAGACCATTCCAACATAACACTAATTCCAGTATTAATAGCATCACTGATGTTTAACAGACAAACTATAATCAAGATATGTTTGCCTGTCTATTAGGTGACCTTTGATTAACAGGATGAATTAGAGACCAAGTAACAACTGGTTCTGGCAACTAAGTCTGAGTATAGAAATTATCCACGTAGTGTAATACCCAATCATATAATAACATTACCTATTCATACTGTTAACCGAACTTACTAGTTCTAACTTGATAGAATTAAAGTTCTCATAGTAATAGGTTTGGATACAGCTGATGTCCCAATTTTGACTGATGTTTTACTAGACACTGGGGGTACTTGTCCCACCTATGACATGTCATCAAGTGCAGGTGGTAGACTATAGACTCCCAGTTAGTTATACTCCAAGGTTCCACTGAAGACATTAATCACTACCTTTATCTCCAATCTTGACTATAGTAGTTATTTAAACAACAATGGTTTATCAAGACGTTATCATCCGCAGCGTCACGGTACACAGTGGCGAGATGCAGCTCTCTCCTATTGGCATATACAGTACACAATAGCAGATCATCTTATATGCAATAATTGCAAGTGTGGGTTTAATTGTTATTTTCCCCCTTTTTATAATTTATTAATGTTCATTGCCAATATTAATTTTGAGACCCTATCCTTGATTACTAGAGCTGATATATGCTGTACAATAACAAAAATCTTAAATTACAGTAGAATAGCAAACAAATAGACTGCATCTTGCTACTATCAAGTTTGTCAGTTATTATGGCAACTATTACATACCACTAATCAAAAGGTGTCCAGTTCAAAGTTAAAATCCAGACTTCCTATTTTTTGTGACTAACGTTCCAGTAACAAGTAAGTAGAATTACCAGCCTCATCATCCTTGTCCCTATAGGTATTGACATGTGAGTTATTGTAGAATATACCATTGTTTATGATCTGTAATCCAATGGTCTTGTTAATCCTAGAATTAGACAGAACTTACGCTACCTGGGTTGTCCCCCAATCTTGTCTCCATGTAATCACTCTACATTTGGTTTGGTAAGAGGAATAGGATCACTGAACAGATTGACATTACAAGCAAATAAATCTTGAGAGTAAAGCACGAGTGGAACAATAAGTACACTACCAGGCGTTTATAGGATACAGATTTTGGAGTTGTTACTAACCTGAATGGGAACTATGGTAATATACCATTTTTATGTTTTGTTATAGTCCCCTTAAACCTTACTTGTGGACATAAACAGTTTGTTTGTTCCATTGTTAAGGGGATCCAATAAATATTAATCTTCTCAACCATAAATTATTAGTCCGATTAGCTATAAGCAAGGTGTATTCACTGTCTATGTGTGCTAACTCCAATGGATTAAACTGAAGATCATAAGTTTGGCTTATGGTTCTGATATCATAAATTCAGTTGATGTAATTTCATGTCACTAAGCCCTTTAGGATTTTGGTCCATATTACTGTGTAAAAACCAAATCGTATATCTATAGTTGTGCCAAATTCCCACACTACACAGAACACAACAGATCCATACATACTACCTGCACCTAGCCATATTTGTTTCCCGATGTGTTGGAATAATACTAACAAGTTCGGGAATTAACCTAAGCCTACATGTACAATGGGGAGCAAACTTATTACTTATTACAAGTTTAGTACTTATCTTAATTTATCACAAGATTAGACTGAAAAGTAATATAGCAATCTCTGCTAGTTATTTCTTTGTAGAGGTATACCAGCCGTATATTGATGGTAGCCACTACAAGTATATAGTCCTCCGCTTGAAATTCTGAATTGACAGGAAAAAATGTTAACGTAGCCGTGTTACTTCCATTGTAATTCATTGTCACATTATCTCTGATGGTTTCATTACACAGCCATCTGCATACCATTTACTATTAGAACAACTCCTATAATATAATCTGCGTACTACTGTGACATTAACATGGTTAAAGTAAAGATCCTTCCCCCATATGTATCCCCATGCCATGACTATTTCCACTAAAGGTAAAGGTACCGTGTGCTGCAAGTGATGAAATGTAAGGAATTACATAAAAGTAATTGATATATCGTACCTTTGAACTATAACCACAGTGAACATTTTGCAGATGTAACTCTGAAAGGAATAGAAGAGAATTACAATTGAGAGAAAGACAAAACTATCATCTTATTCCAAGCTTTCGCCTTACAATACTATTGTGTTTCGACATTGTGCCCAGTTAACAGATAGATCAATTGATGTTTAAACTAATATACTATAACTCCCGTACTAAATTTAGCTGTATAGTAATTGATAATAATTGAGCGATATATCATGAATAGCTACTATGTCCATTTGTCCAAACCATGTGTTTATACATTGACAATAAGTTCTACTATCGAATGATTTGTACTATAACAAGACAACTCCATGAGGTGACCATGCCACTTCAAAGTTAAAGCTTTGTTTGTTCAGAATTAGAGTAAACTAGCACATTAATCACTTGGCATCTGGAAACTATATAATATATGAAATACAAAAAAAACTATTACGAACTATCTTGACACTGTACTTCTACCTTGTAGAAGATACAATGAAATTGTCTTGATAGATATAAACGACAAAATGTATTCAATATTCTTCTTCATTAAAGATTGTAGCACTGTATATCTTCCAACTTGAGAAGCGTGAAGATTATTAAATTTCAAATCCAGTGGAGTAAGTATTAAATGTATTCATAACATGTCCAGTATACCATTCACTACCAACTGATATCTTCTCCAGTAGTAATATTAATAGGATTTATATTATTGATCAGCGCCAAATCACGTGTATTTCTACCTCATTGAAGTGTTCTTAAGATAAAATAAAGGGCTGTTACAATCTTTAACTGTAAAACAGTAGAACCATATGACAATGGAGTATTGGGACCTTGTTACCTTAGCGATATAACCTGTTTAATGAAACACAAAACTTCAATGTGGACAAATATGATAATTTTGGGTTACGTTGAGATATTGCAGTATTGAATATTTCACTACTAGGTAGGTCTCTCCATAGGCTAATAACAATCAAGTGCAAATTTGACATCAGGTTTTTGTAGTGAAGTTTTATATTGTCGTTCTGTAGTCTTTGTGTCTATACTAACTCTTGTACATTAGATAGATCGAAGGAAACACCTCATAACCTATTACTAGTGGAGTATTTAATAATGGGAGATGCAGATAAGTTAACTTGATTGTAGAACCGTTTTCTGGTAGGAGGTTTAAATTTAGTTGGTGCATCAGTTAATAGAGAGAAAATAGCTCAATCCTACAATGTTAATAATGATGGTATTCTTACCCATGATGTTTATAACCAGGGTATAGTAGGAGGAATGGCAATTAGCACCATCTAATATGATGTATTGATGAATATCTGTTTCTTCCAGTAACAAGTATATTCACCAGGCTTCTCTCCTCCTAATAGTAAACAGTCACCCAAACTTCTAATAGAATCCAACCAGTTATTTAGTACAGATTTAAATATTCGTCATTAATATTAAGTATTGTTCCATTAACCAACATGTTACTGTGTAGGAGGTTGTCGTTCTGTGACATTAAAGTACAGAGAGTGAATGTGGGAGGATTTAGCAATCTTGTGAGAGTAGAGTAAATATAGAATGTACGATCCACATAGGACCACAAAAGATCTATGAATTTAATGACTAAGTGGATGGATATTTGGTTCTAAATTCTAATAATACATCAGGATAATAATTATTAGATGAATTTTAGTATGTTGGTTTTCTAACATTAATATAACTTACCATGCTATCAAAGTAACCAGACCATTGAGCTATACAATGTGATTCTCCTCTCATTAGGAAAATACAAGGTATAGTCCTCAATGAACTGATCACCACGTCTAAGTAGACCTACTGACCATTCGATTAGTATTAAATGGTGTATGGAGTAGCACACTTTTGTAGGTATGGGATCCATTAGTTAAGTACCTACACCTATCATATCTCATAAGAGCCTCATTGACACCATATACCATCATTAGAACCATCATCATTTTGATCCACATCATAGAACTGAGTGGCTCTCACCTAAAGTAGTTAGGTATTACTTACTTCCTAAGGTAGATAAAGTCTACCATATATAATATAAGATAATAGATATAATATAATAATAAATAGAAGTTTATATCATACGTGCGTAGGAGAAGAGTAAAGTCCAACCTCATGATAGACTCGATATCTTATAGTCACCACTAGTACAAGTAACGAAACAGTTAAGTTGTCATGGTAAACTAATAACAATAAACAAAAAGGATTAAATATCCTACTATATCTATTACCATGTAGGAATAAAGAGATTCTTAAATGTTTATTTAATCGATTATTTTAATAATTCAATTAAAGTATTAATCTATGAACAATTATATTATTCACGCTGTGAATAAATTTTAGCACATACAGTAATAATCTCAAATTAGAATAGTATGTTTTAAAGTCACTAATTTAGTAACACACAATTAACAGCCAGGCTTAAAATTTATGTACAAAAACAAAGTGATTTTTGAAATAATAAAATTGAAAGATATAAAACAATGTGCTTTTCCTCATATAGAAGACTTAATAACAACAATAATAATAATATAATATTATAATAATAATAACGTAGTGTGGCTGTGAATGAATTGTTATTATATGTTTTCAAATTATAAAATACTCTATTTTGACTCAATGTTGACTTTATACCACTAGGGTGAATAGTTGTACTTATAAGTTAATATCACTATTTTGTAGATAATGATATAATCTTAAGATTCCTGACATGTGTTAGTAAGTACACTATCAGAAAATATCAATCATAGATATTTATTAGTCTCGCTATAGCAAGATACGGAAATAGCCGTTCTAAAATTTGTCCTCTAATTTCAAAAATAAACAATTTTCACAAAATTTAGCATGTTAACCTCTAATAATTAGAATTTAACTCCCATTCTATATGCGCAAATATGGAACATATCGGATTTTTCAACAAACAATACGTTTCATTCTATTATAAAGTATTTTGAGAATTTATTTACATTTGAATTTCAAATCATTAGTTATGTCAGCAAAGAACGATGAAAACTGTTCTATTTGTGACATGAAGTCGCCCCAAAGATGGCCAACTTCTTATTGAAAATTTCTTAATCAATAAAATATTATAGCTACTTTCCAACACTTGAAAAAACCCCCTCCCATTCTTAATGTTGTATGACCCTCTAAATTTAAACAACATAATTTATTGACAGTACACATCTTTGTATTATAAAGATATTAAAGATAGTTTATTAGTGAGTAGAGTGATGTAAACAGTTTAGACATTCTAAATTCATTGACAGCTTTTAAAAGTGGTGCCAATTTTAATGAACTTACAAATGATGGACACACACTCATTCTAATGCTGTTCAAAAAGTTATCACAAACAAATTTTGGTCCTTTAACCTCAAAAGTTTAACTAACCTGTCCTATATTTAAGCATGACACAATCTAAAAACTAACTACAATAGTTAATTATAATACAATAGTATAATTTGATATCATAGAAATATATACTATAGCAAAGGGGGAATAGAAACCCAAAATGATTGATATTTATAAGGTTTTCTGATCATTATCTCATTTAAAATAGGGGGCTGTATGGTCATATAACAATCTCTATTATGTGGTGTAGTTTACAGACTTTACAACAGCCATTCACTAATGGTCAAAATTAAGCAGTTTGATGCTAACTATAAAACTACAAACATTGTTAGTAGCAAACATTATCTAAAGATCCTGACTAAAAAACATGTATATGATTATATCTAATAAATAAACAGATTACCTTCAAGTGTAGCTTTATTGCGATACTTAAATCTGTTAGAAGACGGATAATCTATAAATACTCATCAGATGGTTTTTATCTCTAATCTCTTACCTATGGCTTTATATTATCCCTGACTCCCTGCAAACAATAGCAATGTCCTCTCCCCCTTCTTTACTTTAGAAGGGGGGCGGTGATAGAGCGATGATGCAAAAAAGACCGCAACTACAATCCAGCGAGGTTAGAAGAAACACCCCTAAGACAAAAAACCGGCTTCCTTTGACACCTCTCTAACCCGCTCTGATTGTAACTTGTTACAAAACAGTAAAAGATGAGAGACAGGAAACCCAGCAATAGAAATAAGAAGATGAGTCAGAGACAGTGTCAGCAATTCCTGGACAACTAGCACAGCAGATAATAATATGAAGATAAAATATGTTAAATTACTTTTCAATGAAATATTAATAATATATCGACTCTTAGAGACTATGGTCTATAATGGAATGATATGAATTTCCCACAGCACAAACAGTATATAGATTACTTTGAAAGAATTGTAATCAACTTTTTATTGTAATAATAGAACAAACATAATAATTTTGAAATGTAATTCAAATATACAATTGAGAAAATACATAATATATTATCAGCTTTATTATAAAGAACATAAAAAAAATTATACAAGACAATAGGAAATGATTGTTTTTTCCATTGAACACCTAAAAGTTTCACACAATATAATTAAAGTGTTACAACATATAATATTTAGTTTATGTTGTGTGTATTAGTTGATAAATCACTCTATACTATAATATTTAATTGTAACCAATAACAATAATGAGTTGTAATGTATGTTCATTTGAAATTTGAATAAACATCAAATTTTTCATAATATCCCTTGTAGAACCTGGTGACAGAAAATGAACTGCTCCTGTTGAGAGAGAGAGAAGAGTGAGAGAGCAGAGAAGAGAGATGGATCGGTGTGTGTTTATCATGGCGATGTAGTATCTTACCAAGTCTGATACTAACGAGATCGTTGTATTCTTGAAGATTTAATAAAAGGAAGGCCACATCTAGTACGCCTTCAGCTTTGATACGGTCCTGTTTGCCTGAAGACCCATAAAAGCACCTGTTCTACCCTGACCACACATAGAGAGAGGAAGAGAGAGAGAGGAGAGAGAGAGAGAGAGATGAGAATGAGAGAGAGAGAGAGAGAGAGAGAGAGGGAGAGAGAGAGAGAGAGAGAGAGAGAGAGAGAAGATCGAGAGAGAGAGAGGAGTACGCCTTAGACATGGTATCTTATTGTCTCTATAACTTACTTGCACATAACAGTGATAGATTTCTATATTTCCTGTGTTGCGCTGAACTTGTTTAAGATCTTCCAATAAAGTGAGAATACAGGAGCAGTAGATGGACAAGTTCATGCTCCGCCCAAATCCTTGAAATGGAACTGAGTTACCACAAGGACACAGGTTTGGCTAAAGGCTTAAATCCAAAATGAAACACTAAAAAAATAATGTTCTAACAATGAACTCACCTTGTTCTCTTTAATCTCCATTTTCCTGACAATAGACCTCCTAATTTATCATTTTCAGGATTGAAGTGTTACAATTATCTATTAAATGTCAGGGTTTCTCCCACTCTAGTTGGCCAATAAGGATAACACACCCTCCTACATAACAAAACAGGATGAGCAATTAAAAGAACAATATATGATAGAATAGAAATGATAAGATATTAGTTTAAAAACAAACACAAAATAATAACAACAACATAATACCACTATAACATACCATCACAAACATAACATAAATACAGTGGAGTATTTGTACTTCTAATTGGACATACATGCAATAAATACAGTACATGTATAGATTACATGTATAGTACATGTACTTTTAATATGGTATGCACACGCAGTGTTAATTGCTAGGCATATTCAGTAAAAACAATGTTACTACTACATCATTGTATTATTTACACTCGTTTTCCTCGGATTACACAGTAGAACGATAGCTTTGCTTTTGAATTCCCAAATCATTCTCCAAAAATCATGGTACAGTTGCTTGTAAGGGGACTTGAGTAGCTATGTCAGGCATTTTTTAACTTGTAGCCCTATCATAGACAAGATGACAATGTCATTGAACATTAGTATGGATATCTCTTACATCTACAAAACTAGCATTGATGTACTCTGATCCCTGAGCTCCAGTAGGTCTTAGTCGAGCTCTGGTAATATATCTATGCCGAGAGAGAGAGAGAGAAATATGAAAGAGAGGACATTACACAAACAACATTACATTTATCTATGGTTGACATTGTAAATATAACTCAATTACTTACATGGAACTCGATCTGGATATCTGTTCTTGTTCGATTATAAGGTTGTAAACCATCAGAGCAATCCACCTCATTTGGCTTCCGACAAAACTGTGTCTAGAAGCTGGTCAACAAGAACTAACATGATGTAATCTAGTTCAATAGTCTCAATACTACATACTGATACGGCTTTCAAATCCCGTACATCCTTCCCTACAAACTGGTTTATTGAAGCATTGCTATTCTTTGTTTTAAACTAGCAATAGGTATGTCTGTCTCTCCACATGTAATCAATTCATCCAAAGCATCATGAATTTAAAGACATATTGTGCCTATAAAGAGAAGTAAGTAAAATGGAGAGTAAAAGGTGTTAGAAATTTATCATGTCAGAGTAATTAATACATTCACTTACAATAAGGATAATTGAATACTGATAAAACTATAGGTTTATACACAACATCATAATAATGATTATATAACAATAAGATAAAGTCTAATACAGTTGTACTATGAAGACTATATATATACTACACTATAGAAAAATTATCACCTTGCATCTACTACTTGTAGTAACAACACTGAGAGAGACTGTGTGTTATAAAATATGAAGATATTCTTTATTGGTATATACCAGTCTCTGCTTGTGTAGTTAACCACATTGAACTAGAGGAGGGGAGTATACTAATAATAACATGTATATATAGGGATAGTGTTATGGTATGTTTAGAAGATATAGTTAGTTATAGGACACAAGTTTTTAATTACTTTATATCTACTACTTTTAACATGTGATCAAAAACAATGTTATAAATATATCAAACAATGAGTATTACCCGTTACATTAATGCATACCTACAAACACAGGAATCACAAAATATTACAAATGATATTCTAGCAATTAGATTTTCCTTTTAAAAATCACTCCACCAGTGTCTGAACCATAAAACACGTTTCTTCCTCATGTCTTTAAGAAGCCATAAACATTAATTGTATCTTCAACTGTTTAAACCTTTCTAACATACTGTCTAACAGGATAAAGGTCCCAGTACGACCAACACCAGCACTACAATGAACTAAAACTGGAGGACTGTTTCTTTTGTAATGGTTTACGAACATGACGGATAAAACTAATTAGTGAAGTAGCATATGTGGACAGCCGTGGTCAGGCCATCCTAGAAAGTGCCAATGAGTTACTTCAAGAGGTGTGGCATCATGTTCAGTGGTCTGAGATAAAAGGAAAGATAAATGGATGACAGATAGAAATGAAATGATTGAATATATGGTAAATGGTTCAGTGAAAAGATGGGATGGAAAGATTGGTGCAGATATATTACATTAGAGGGTGGGACGGAGCCTGGTCAGATAGCTTAATGATTTAAAATTCCAAATATCCTGATCTGTTACACACAATCCCATTCTCTCCCCCACCCACATACCATCCACACCACACACACACACACACCACATACACACATACACACACAAATACATCCATATCGCTAAACTTACAAAATTTACTATTTCAAGTGTCAATTCCTATTGTAGTGTCTACTATAACAACAGTTTGACATAACTTACATAGCAATAGTGAGTACCTATAACACATAACTAATATGTCTCCTACACACATGATGACAATAAAAACACTAGAGTAGACACTTCAATACTATCAAATACAAAACCAACTTCAATATACAAAGTATTATATAATATAGAGTCATAGTGAAAGATGGGTCTGTATAATCGCTATAGCAATAATTATATAGTAACCTTAGTACTACGACTAGCTTATTATGACTGCACTTGAATGGCTGTTTAAAAATACAATATGGCAATAACAACATACTCTGACCTAATTTGTAAATGTAGGGGTTAACTTGTTAGTAATATTCATGATATTCTATAAATATACTGTATTGTTACTATTTATAGTAACTTGTTGCCCCCTGCCCGCACCAAAAAAGGTGTTTTACTCACTTTAATGTGACGAATTTCCTTTCCTTTTATACACAATTGGCGATGAAGAAATTTTTACATGATATTCAATGTATTTGTTCACATGAATGTCATTGAAAACACACCACTTTCTCTAAGAAAAAGAGGAGTGTTTTGAACTGAACAAATGCTAAAGAGATTGAGAGCGCAAACAAAGGTAACTTATAGAACAGAGGTTCCTCCCGCCCCCAAAGATTAGTTCAAGATCCCGTTAATGAGAGAGATTGTCTCAAGGGAAAGTCAGAAATGGAGTAATACTTGAGGAGTTGATAGGAATGTGGAGAGGTGGAGAATGTTTTCAGAGAGAGACGGAGGGAAGGGGGAGATCTGGCCAATATGGAGATTTAGCTAAGAGAGAGAGAGAGAGAGAGGGGGGGGGGGGGGGGGGAGAGAGGAGGGGGGGGCAGGAAAAGAGAGAGGGAGATAGAGATATTGCAGTGTATATGTAATTAAAACCACTATTATCATAATGTCAAACAGATTGTCATGTAATTCAAGGGTTGTCCATTAATTACCTATTATATTACACATATTCTACTTAATAACAGTCCATTTTTTATTACTCTGTTATTAAATAGTATCACTAGATCTATTAATTGTATTATATGAAGACTAACTGTATACCTTTGCCAGCTTCTATACATTTGTTAACATGACCAATTGTATCTAATTTGTGTCCCATATCATTTCCAGAAATTGATAATGTGTTTGGGAAAGGACCTTTTGGAGAGAAGGACTAGAGAGACGAGAGAGAGAGAGAGAGAGAGAGAGAGAGAGAGGAGAGAGAGGACAGACAACAGACAAGAAACAGACAAGAGGACAGAGACAGAGAGTGAAAGTGGTAGGTGGGCAACAAAAGAGAAAATGGTAAAATGTTATTGAAAGTCATTTTCTAAAGAAAAATTGTCAACTATATGTATTCATAATATCACTGAAACTTAAACAAAAACTCAAATGTAACAAAACAACTTTCACAATATACTATGTCTTACCTTGAGCAGCAATATACACACTGGTCCTGTTGTATCCCTAAGGAATAAACACATACATATCTCATATTGAAAACATATACATTCAAATGATGTACACCAGTAAACACACACTATGTATACAATCACTACATATTGTACATCATATAAATGTTCTTACATCCATATATGAAGCGTTTGATGTAGTCAGAACCTTCTAAAATTCTCATAAAGAGAGAGTGGGTACTCTAGAAAAGTCATCTGTAGAAGAGAAAGAGGATTTGATGAAAGATAATGAAATAGATAATGAGAGGCAGACAGACAGACAGATAGTTAGTTACATACACTGTAACAGCATGTAACAAAGATAAATTAGATTATAGTAACTAGCTAATAATAAAATTATATTAACAATACTTAAAACAATCCTTTCATTTAAATGTGAAACAGGCAAATATATAGTTATACAATACTATCAGTTTAATTTTATCATACATCAATAGACCTGTCATCATTATAAACTAATGCTTTCAATATTGTGTTTATATCTCAGGGACAGAAGAGATTATCTTTTCTCTAATATAAATAATATAGTACTTCTAAATGAACACAATATTATAATATTATTCCATATTCATTTTATATAGACAAGATATTACTCCATATTACATTAGGTAGACAAATGCTTGTTGTCATTGCTAGTTGTGTACAAGAGAGAGAGAAAGTATTGAAATAAACTACCATTATGAAGACAACAACAGACAGATACTGTACACAATAACATCCTCTCTATGTTTGTAGAAGAATGGTATTAGTCATAGAGTTATACTAGAATACACAGAGTTATACTGAGTTTACTAGAATATGTGCACTTACTATACTAAAAGTATACTGAGTTTACTAGAAGATGTAGTACTTACTATACTAAAAAGTATACTGAGTTTTACTAGAATATCTAGCACTTACTATACTAAAAGTATACTGAGTTTTACTAGAATATCTAGCACTTACTATACTAAAATATACTGAGTTTTACTGATATACATGTAGCTTACAAGGATAGATATTAGCAAATCTATTCTTAGGTCGATTGACAGGTTCTTTTGCGCTTCATGTGGAACAACAGCAGGTTGTGTTTAATGACTAATGAAAGATAAAGTTGCCATAGCAATAGTAATGAGAAGGCGTGGCTTACTTGATAGTTCAAGTTCAAATCTTTATCACGATCTCTATGCATTTCTTTGACATGTTGCGAGAAAATGCACTTCGAGGAATTGGTTTCATACGTTTCATCCACTAAAATTAGGAAATGAAATGATGCATAAATATTTGCATGGATATATACGAGTAGCTATTATGCTATATAATGGATGAATGATAATGGATAAAGAGTCAAATGTACAATAAAATGGACACATAATAATTAAAGACAGCTGCTTATAGGTATTAATTATAGTTATTACTAATTATACTAGTTATTATATTAATATGACATAATAGTATATATATATAATATATATATATAGAGACAGAATTAAAGGACAAAAGAACAGAGCTTCTGCTGTGTTGCTACTCCGAGTTCACGCGTTATGCGATCGTACTGTTCTGACGATCGCATAACGCGTGAAACTCGGACGTAACAGCAACACAGCGAGGAGCTCTGTTCTTTTGTCTTTTTTTTTTTTTTTTTTTTTTTTTTAATTCTTGTTCCTACCCGCTCTTTTATACGAAATCGATTGCACTCGTCAAGCAGCCTTCAAAAGATATTAGTATAATGTATATATAGATATATATATTAAAGACAGTTCAAGGTATTAATTCAGGTGTTGTAATTGGTTCAAGTTTCACTTAACTTCGCCATTTAATGACTGTAAGTCTTTTAATTCAATTTTCTCATCTTCCATAGGAAAACCATATTAAACAGCTGAGGCATTATAGCCATCTGGAGACTTTGATTTCTTTCTTGGTATGACAATCACATGATATGAAATGTGAGTCACATGACATAATCTGTACAGGTCACATGATCTCTAGTATGATGTGCATGTGGTATATATTAACAGGCATAATATATTCATATTCATTAATCTCTTATCTATCATGTGATGTGCATGTGTTTGTCACATGATGCTCACTTGACTATTCTAATAACAATGATAATGACTACGATAATAACAAGTATTACTACACCAGCAGCTCCAGCTCCAGCATATACGTACATTAAATTTAAACACTTGATTCAGTTGATTGTTCTAGTGAAAAGAGAGAGAGAGAGAGATGAACTAAAAACACATCATATAAGATAACATACCCATTGGTGGTACTGTTGGAACTGTAACTGGGTTATTATTATTCTTTCACCCACACTAGTAGCAGCATTAACAGTCACAATATAAGTCACTCAGCTTGTAAGCCACCAATATCACATTGACTTTGATTATTAGGAACAGGGACAGAGTTAGTATTGTCTTTGTCTAGTTGAACGTGAGCCAGAGTAAGTGATGATATAATGTAGTATTTTTACTCGTGCTATTGTTATATCGATTGGAGTCCATGAAACGGACATAGCTGTTTGGTTGATACGACTTACAGTGTGTTTTCAGGTGGAGGGGGTCCTATATAAAAGTTTTAGTAATATATCCCAGCTGTATTTTAATGAATTTATCATTTTATGGTAAATAAAATGTACTATGCTTATTCTATTATTAATGTGTGTGTATTAATTTTAACAAATTTACCAAGTGCTGTAACAATCCTTAAATTTGGTTTGTTATTTAAATTAACTGGTGTCACTCAAAAAATTGGTAAAATTAAATGTACCTTTAAAATTTAGTAGATAAACATTCATAACAAGCTTTAAGTTAATATATATAATTTGGTTCACTCTTCATACAATTAAATATGTTGCTATAAAATTAGTAACAAATTATATTTTAGAATATAATATGACGTAATCAAGCAACATGGTGATTGACGAATCCAATCAATAAATTTTGTTTAATTTATTATCCATTAATTATTGAGGGCGTGGCAAGAATTATTAATATAGAAAAAAACTGTTTATTACAAGAAGGTAGATGGAACTTACTTCTTCTTCAGTAAAATAATATAGTTAACAGGTTCTCCTGGACCAATTGTGCTTGATAGCAAATGACTTTCACAAACTAAGAATTAAAAACTCCTATTGAGAAAAAGAAGATATTTAAAGAGTCAGTTATGATACATTTTGTACTTGACATGTCTTAGACAAATCATAATGAAACATGTTTTGTAATGTAATGTAATATGTAATCAATTTATTTGTGATAATGTGTATTAATATTAGTGGATTAAAGGTACTTTAATAATATTGGAGTTTAAAAAGTCAATTTAGAGTCAAAGGTCAATCAAATTTAATTTTTGATCTCATCAAAATTTTACATATAGAGGACATTAACATTACCTTCCTTATAGTTTATTGTCCTCTTTACTGAGTTGTATTATTAAAAACTAGTAAAACTAGCAAATGTGTTGTCATAGAGTGTCTATCAAATTATATTTGTTATAGATTTGTGCAAATCAATAACTAAAGGTCACCTCAATCATTTCTTAAAAATTTTTTTTTTAATTAGACAAACAAAGTAGAGAGGAGCTATTAAACAGTTAGGAATAAACAATCTAGCAGTTCTTGTATGTAATGCACGTGTACATGTATATGTACATGTATATCATCACACTTACTTAATCCACTAAAACTGAACTTCAAAACGATTTCCATTTACGACTATTAATTGTCTGTTTTCTCCAGTATATTGTACAATAGTCACTTGGTACTGTAAAATGATACCACGAGCTACTAAGAGAGACTGATTGGGTCCAGTTAACAAGTAAGATAGGCTGATGTGAGAGGATGATATTCAATTCCTTCCAATGGACCCAGGTGCTTTAAAGAAAAAAGATTAAGGAATAGATAAATGGGGGAGGAGTAAAATATGAATGGAAGATAATTAATGGGTTGAATGAGACTGGACAAATATGTCCTTACCTTCTTCAAGTGTTCGTGTTCATCTCTAAATTACTTCTTGCGGTCCCTCTCCTATAGCTTCGTTCGGGCTGATACTGTACTTCTATTAATTGATATGGAATGAGGCCCATAATCTCATATCACCGTCTCAAACACAGTTCAGAGAAGACATTAGTAGTACCATTAAAGTAATACCTTTGTTATATATACAGTATATTGGGTAATAAAACCAGTAGGTTTTTATGGACGATTCCATTTAATAATGATACATCTGAAGTACATTCTAAATGTGGAAGACAAGCTGGCTCCCTCCCCCCCCGACATAAACTTGAAAAATATTACATAAAAAAATAAATGGAGAAATTAATGATGGAGACTAGATAATTTGGAATAGCAGAATGAAATGAATGGATGTATATATTAATAACATGATTGTAATATAATGAATGGATGTATGAATGATAAAGGATTGATGATAAGAAGGTTTGGACAAAATGATGGATTGATTTGATATGATGAATGACAAAATGATCCTCTAATATAGATAATTGATAAAATAATAAATGGATTGATAGATGAATGAATGGATGTATAAACTTTGATAATTTTATGTGGATAGATCGATATGTACGATGAAATAGATAAAGGAGGGATGTGATCGATGCCTTGATAAAAGAAGACTGGATGCTAAATAGATGAATTAATGGAAGGAGGATAACAGATAAATGATTAATGAATGGATGGAAATAATAAAGGGATGAGATAGAAAATGGATAAATGATAAAGATGATAATGAATGGATGTATAAATAGATAAATGGATTGATATAGATGAATGATGGATAAATAGATAAATGGATTGATAAATGAATGAAATGGATGATAGATTGAATGAATGGATCACAATTGGTTGAAATAAAATTTAAACTTACGGTTCTTCAAATGTCCTATTTATTGATTTTGCAGGTGGTCCTGCCAATCTGTAGAATTAGCAAAGACATAGCACTGGGGGATATAGTGGTACCAGGTGTGAGTCCATATATATCTTCACTCTATACTCTATCAGTCATTTCAAGTTCATCATTAACAGATACTTGAGTAGGTTCAAACTCGTAGTAGTACAGCCGATGGTGTATTAAGAATAATACCATTCTGGTTCTCTATTGGGTACGGTTTCCATGACAACTGAGGGTAGGTGGAATTAGTGACTGTCAATGAGAAAGACGAAGGAGACCCATCGGGCACTGTGAAAGGAAAAAAAACATAGATAACTACTAAAACAACAGAAAATAAATATAGAGGAGTTCATAGTCTACTATATAATCATTGTCACTATTTGAATAAGTTGGTGACTAGATTCAAAGACATGACAAACAGCTGATAAATAGTAAAGGAGTTATATTATCTTATTATAATCATTGTCACTATTTGAATTAAGTTGGTGAATCTCTTATAGTTTATTTATTCCTTCTTACAGTCCTGTCCATATAAGCCTCTTTCTTCTTGCTAAGAGTCAGTTACTCACTTCTACAATAACTAACTGACTATTTCTTTATACTTACCATCTGGTTCAGTTCTTCCACTTTCACTAGCAGGTCTACTCTGTCCAGCACTATTATGAGGCTACAACAGTACAGTTGTACATTGGAAAAGGTCTTAGTTAACTTAACCATCAACAATAACATTAGCAGGAGGAGGATGAGAGAAGACCCTTGGTAGAGAGGAGGGGACTCCTTTACTCTCAATCTCATAACAAGTCAGAGTGGTAGCTAATGATAATACATATTGTAGAAAGGGATCTGGTGGTAAACCATTGTGCTGTGAGCTCACGAGAATACATGTTGTAATTGGAGAAACTCCTTGGAGGACCAGCAGGAGCGATCAAAGAGATAAGAGCAATCAATTAAAACAGGAAAATTTATTTACTTTTAAATCTTGTAAGTGTAAAAATTTGTGGTAGATCTACTCACCTTGTTCTTGTGTGATGGTATCATCATGTGCAGCTGGACCTGTTCCCGCGTCGTTAGAAGCAGTAACACTACAATTAATAATAGTACCAGGTCTGAACCCATTAAGGACAAGATCAATAGAACCATTATTTGTTGACAGTATAAGGAAATATAGGAGATGTGACAAGATATGAAGATCCATTAACTGTCTCATAGCAAGGAGAGTATTTTAATGATGAGGCCATTTCTATGTGTTCTTGAGGAGGTGGATTCCAAGCCAAAGACAGAGCAGTTTGTTAACAGAAGGAGTACAAAATTTGTTGGAGGAGCAGTAGGAGCTAAAGAAAGAAAAGTGGAAATGTTATAGTGAGAGGAGAGGGTGAAATTAGTGATAAATAGTTATAGTGAGAGTGGAGGTGACATTAGTGATAAATGAGAGTGGAGGTGTCGACTTAGTGATAGTGAGAGGAGAGGGTGACCCCCTAGTGATAGTGAAGGCAAGGGGTGATAAATAGTGATAGTGAGAGTGGGAGGATGATGTTGACATTATCTAGTAAATACACACCATTAATATTTACTCTTAGCTTACGTTTTTCTCTTGTCTTAAATGATTAGTATCACTAGTTAATAGATCTCTTCAGTATTAGTTAGCAGTCACATGATAATAATAGGTAGTATCATGATGAGGTTAGTCAATGATATAGAGAACATATCATTAGTACTAGAGAGAATCAGTACTACCAGATACTATAGTAATATATTATGAGAAAACATTGCTCTGTAGTCCCTATTGTATTGTATACTGTTATGGTGTATAATGTTATACTAGATACTATCCCATGATAATAGTAGCACCACCATTATATAGAAATGGGAACAGCTGTAACATTGAGAGGTTTATTTGGAGATGGGGACCTGTAGATAGGAAAAGGAAGATAGTGATTAGAGAGTTAGTAGCTGTAAAAAAGGTGATGATAATTGTAATAAGAAATAGTGATTATAGGAAAAGGTGAGTTATTGTGAAGATAAAATTGCAGGAAATATGATTGTTTTGTGATAGAGAGAAGATGATCATAGAAAAGTGATGGTTATGATAGAGAGATAATCATAGGAGGAAAGGTGATGCTGTAATAGAGAGATGATCATAGAAAAGGTGATTTGCCGTGATAAGATTATAGATAAAGTAATAGTTTGTGATTATGTATAATTATATCATTGGTAGTTGAGTAGTAAAATAATTAAAAACAAATTAGGATGGACAGTTAGGGTTAATGACATTGAATATTAATAAGGTATGTGATGGTAACAATATTGACAGTGATGGTTTAAATGACATTGTGTATAGAGAAAAGAGAGGGGTGGTGTGACTTGCCAAGTTTGTGAAGGAGACGGTGACCGTTAGGGTAACTTAAATTATCTTACTGGTGTACATGACAACAGTGTTGTTTAGTAGACATACCACAGGGTCACCAGTTACACTGACAACACGACAAGAGAGTTCAATGTCCAGCATTGAAAATGTTGTGGTAAAGTACTAAAAACTCAGTCAGCTCGTGGAGTACTTGGTGTGGTAGACTGTTTGTAACATCATTATTATGAAGAGTCCCAAACAAAGCTTTATCAATGCAAGAAATCTACTCATTAACTATAGGTAACAGTACCAGTACAACTTTGAAAGTACGTTGTTGTAGTTGCATGATTAGAAAGAAAAAAGAAATAATTGTAATGTCCAAATAAAAATTTATAATAGAATATTAAAAAATAATGGGAACCCCTCCAAATCAAAGAACAAAACTTTTATTTCAATTTAAATAATTAAAATTTTTACAGAAATTTCCAAAGTTTTAATGTTGAATTTAAATAATTAGAAAATTATATTTGATAACCTTCTTTGTAAAAAAAAAACTTTTGGGTAAAAGTGAGAAATAACTTGATCAAAAGTCACAAACAACACAAGAATATACCAGGTCCAAGAAACAGATAGGTAAATTAAGGGTTTGAATAGGACAAACCCCAATGGATAAAAAATTCTTGACCATTATGGATAAATCCCATTAATAGAATTTTATATGACACACAGGATCATTATTAGTTTAAGCATTTATAAAAATGAAGTTTCCTTAGTTCCAGATATAAGGTTCT
>NW_024533012.1:0-128568 GCF_016097555.1 Gigantopelta aegis
AACTATGAAATAAATAAAAATGAGATACTTTTATGCACAGCTACACTCACCTTTGAACAAACATACTTGTGCTTGTTTATGTTATCAACATTTAGTTGAGAGTGTGGTCGTCCGCATAGTCGAATCCATTTTAAACATTTTTCTCGTTACGTTTTCGGCTTCGGAAACGGTATAAATGTCAAATGTTGTCCACTTTCGTACCGTTCATCCGATTTGCATGTCCCCCAAGCACATCGCTTCACCATTGTGCCTATGAATAATGCCTTCTAACAAAGGAAGTATTAGCGCTTACTGAACAACTGAACTAAACAATGATCAACATAAAAACACCGCTTGTGGGACAATATGGCGGACGGAAATAAAGCATTATGGGTGTGTGGAAATAGCGCGCTTTGATTGGTTGAAGTTCCAAAGTGATTGACACCTGTGGAAACATGATGGCCAATAATCAAAAGACAATAAAAATCTACGAAATGCTGCAGCCAGTGTGTGGTAACAAACAAAACATATTCAGAAGAAGAAGAAGAACGAAATAAACAGTCCATGTACTTGTTGTCAAATCGTGCCCGCCCCCCCCCCCCTCCCCACCACCACCACGTAGGCTACTCCCCGCAGGTTGGGGCGGAGGGGGGGGGGGGCGTGGGGGTGGTTAGGGTGGAGTTGAAAATGTGCAAAATTTTGAAAATAGCAATTAGTAGAAAAGTGAATCGAATTTAAAAAAATAAATAAATAAAATGTTACAACCCAAAAATAAAATAAGAATTGACTGCTCGGCCGAATATTTATATAATTTGGAGCATTTTAGGACAGTCCAAAAACAAATAAGAGAAAGAAGAGAGGATCGGACTATTTAATAATATTTAAAAAAGTAATTTCGACATAACATTTTGAACGAAGGCGTTTATTTTGTTACAAAGTGTTACATACACGGCGCTGTGATCGGAGATGGGGGTGGTTCCATGTCATCTCCTAGTTAACCCAGTATTATGAGTGTTAAGTTCAATATTGATTTCTTTGCTTCATTTAACCGCATTTGTAGGACGTTACACGACAATGGGATAACAGACTATATTGTATGGTAACCTGTAAATGGGATACCAGGCTATATTGTATGGTAACCTGTAAATGGGATGCCAGGCTATATTGTATGGGTAACCTGTAAATGGGTTACCAGGTTATATCATATGGTAACCTGTAAATGGGTTACCAGGCTATATTGTATGGCAACCTGTAAATGGGTTTCCAGGCTATATTGTATGGTAACCTGTAACTTTCACTTGCCTGGATCTATTTTCACTTGCCCGAATAATATTTAAAACAAAAACAAAAACAATATTGAAACAGATTATAAGAGAAAACACGAAACAATTTTTTTTTAAATCGTTCGCCAGGCTTACTGTGGGTTTTCAATTGCCCGTCGTCGTTTTCAGATCAGACGACTGTTAAGTTCGAACCCTGCACTACATCATCGAAAGAAGAATCGCATGATAATTGAGCCTGGCAGTCGCTGTCGGTCCCACTTTCGCTTGCGCTGGGAGTCATCTTGTGGTAGGTTTCTGTGAAGTGAGTTCCCTTCATGACGTCACGGCTATTTACGGGCAAATGTTTTTCACCGATAATTTTACTCGGTCGTTCCCGGCAGTGTTCTACGTGAGTGATTTTTTTAATACATTTATGGGACATTTTCGTAATTATTTATTTAAATTTCGGTGTAAAATATTATTGCAATGAATTAAGAAGGCTCTTACTTGTGGAATTTGAAATTTTAGTGTATGGTCTGGCACAACACTTTAATAATATGCCTTGTTATACAATAGCTGTACATACCCCAGTTAATTATATGCAGTTATGTCATATACCTTAATTGGACGTTTAACTTCATAATGAATACAGTAAAAATGCATAAAAAACATGTTATTAAGTTTTAAACCCATACTGGTAGTGGCATTCCTCTTTGTGGCGATGCGACAGGGATGGACTATACTTTGTGGTGATGAAAGAGGCGTGAGATACACTTTGTGGTGATGCGAGACGGGTGGAGCACACTTTGTGGTGATGCGAGAGGGATGGAATACACTTTGTGGTGATTCGAGAGGGGTGGAGTACACTTTGTGGTGATGCGAGAGGGATGGGATACACTGTGGTGATACAAGAGGGGTGGAGTACACTTTGTGGTGATGCGAGAGGGATAGAATACACTTTGTGGTAATGCGAGAGAGATGCAATACACTTTGTGGTGATACAAGAGGGATGGAATACATGTTGTGGTGATACAAGAGGGATGGAATACTCTTTGTGGTGATACAAGAGGGGTGGAGTACACTTTGTGGCGATGCGAGAGGGATGGAATACACTGTGTGGTGATGCGAGAGGGTGGAGTACACTTTGTGGTGATGCGAGAAAGTGGAATACACTTCGTGGTGATGCGAGAGGGATGGAATACACTTTGTGGTGATGCGAGAGGGGTGCAATACACTTTGTGGTGATACAAGAGGGGTGGAATACACTTTGTGGTGATACAAGAGGGGTGAGTACACTTTGTGGCGATGCGAGAGGGATGCAATACACTTTGTGGTGATGCGAGAGGGATGCAATACACTTTGTGGTGATACAAGAGGGATGGAATACACGTTGTGGTGATACAAGAGGGGTGAGTACACTTTGTGGCGATGCGAGAGGGATGGAATACACTTTGTGGTGATGCGAGAGGGTGGAGTACACTTTGTGGTGATGCGAGAAAGTGGAATACACTTTGTGGTGATGCGAGAGGGATGGAATACACTTTGTGGTGATGCGAGAGGGGTGGAATACACTTTGTGGTGATGCGAGAGGGGTGGACTACACTTTGTGGTGTTGCAAGAGGGGTAACATTCCCAGCAAATGATTTCCTCAGAAGTGGCTGTTCTCCTAGATAGAGATACATAAAATCATCCACTGTTTTGCCAAATGCGCATTCAACTCTACTTTGTGCAGAGATACGGTTGTGCCATTCAGATTGCCCTTGGATGTTCCATCACTTGCCTCAAAACATGTATCACCCAAAAAAGTTAACCTATGCAATTTGATGGTAAATTGCAAATAATGCTTGCTTTAAAGGGACATTCCAGAGTTTGCTGCATTTTTTAACATGTAATTGACTAACAGAGACGTTTTAACGATTGTAATTGCATATTAAATATATTTTTCTGCATAAAATATGAGTGGCTTTATATTAGACGTGTTTCTGATCGTTCTAATATTTGTACTAGGTTAAATTTCAATTTATTTTCTAAAATATGTTTTTTCGTACGTACGAAATTATTTGAAGACAAAATTCAGTTTGGGGTTCCTAGAAATATTAAGACGACCAGAAACACATTGAATATACGGACACTGACATTCTAAACAAGAAAATATATTTAATATGAAAGTTTAATCGTAGAACTATTTTATTAGCCGGAAACGTCTTACAATGCATAAAACTCAAGAATGCCCCTTTTATTTACACTGCACTTTTAGCCCCAATAAGATGCTATTGGAGACGGTATGGGTTCAAAACAATAAATTATTATGTTTTTATATGCATCTGTATTCATCACTTTGGCGCTGTCAAAATATGCTGCCAGATATGTAGTTCGCGCCACATTCAGTATTAGTGTGTTTCTTTTTTACTAGTACCATTATTGCCGGACTCTAAAATCGATGTCGCCCAACGGACTACCTTTGTAAAATTCTTAGTCGCCCTTAGCCAATATAGGTCACCACGGGCGACCAGGCGACTGCTAATTTTCAACCCTGGGTTAAATACGTACGACTGTTTTGCGTATATAATCAGTGTTTATATAGTTTTAACTTATTACAATGACATTGCATCAGTAAGTATAATAATGTCAATGATGGGTCATAGATTACTGATGGCCAGATATTATTCAGTGAAATGTTGCATGTGAAAGCACATGGACAGAAATTACTTGTCAGGGTATTTTCGTTCGTTCGCAGACTTCTTTAAAAAAAAGAAAGAAAGAAGAATATATATATTACTTGCCATCGGGCTCGACGAAAGTAATTATTTAGTGGCCTGATTCCAAAGACCACTGACCACTGTATTCTAGAACCCGTGTATTTTCCCCATGCTACCCCTATGTCGTAGGTCATAAGAATATCTTAAAAACTGTTATGACTCTGTTCTGACATCACGATTAGCTATACATGTAGCAGCTGTTTGTTTGCAGTTAAAACAAGTGATATCATTCAGCATTATTGATATACTGATATTGCTGAATGTTATTAACATCGAATGTGAAGCAAATTAATACATATTTAACATTTGCATATTATCAGACCCTAATCTTGCTGGTGAAATGAAGTTTTTTTGTTCAAGTCGTAAAGTTATTAGCGGTAGTGAGAAGTTGAAATCGCCATAATATTTTGGACCTATTATGCGATTAAAACCCCCACAAGAGACGTCAAAACCCCAACTTGTGTATACGCGTGCCACAGCTCACATTGTCGGTCCACGTTTTTACTTCAGCACCAGACTTTACATGGACGCATGTCGTGCCGTTTGCAGTGACCAGTCAAGCATGAGGTTACTATTTCTAGGCCATATTCATTTCAATAATGCCAGAAATACTAATCATTACTTTAATTTTACATAACTAGGACACCATAATTTAAAATTAGTTATTAGCTGCTTAATAATATTGCATTTTTAATTTTAGAAAACATACAAATTGTTTTGCTTAAATGGTATTACTGGAAGTAGTAGTATTATATATCAAAATATTACGATTTGATACGAGTGTATAATTCGGAATGCTTCCGAATGAACACGGAACATTACAAAAGGTACCAATACTACCGGTAAATGTTCACTTCGGCTTATTTTATTTGTATTATTATTATTATTATTATTATTATTTATTTATTTATTTATTTATTTATTTATTTTATCAAACTTCTCTCCTTTGTCTTGAGAAGAGAGCTCACTTCTCCAACTTTTTTAGTTGTAGACTATAGAGCCTGTATTGTATGTCAGATGTTCATGCGTGTGCGTGTGTTTATGTATGAGTAATATAGCTAAATTGGGCCCATCATTACCGTTTGTAGTTACATTTATTATTATTATTATTTACAGCTATGACACTGTCACAGATCGTGTTTGAGGTCGTTTTGATTACCTCTCTTATTGGGAAGACCTCTGTTGAAGGTAAAACTTTCAAAGTATTAATGTTTTAATATACATGTAGTGTGTGCAGGTCTCTACAGTTATTGAGTTTGTCATTGTGAAAAACAATAATAATAATAAATAAAATTAAGGCTTGAAATGGAAAGTAAAATATAGCTTAATGTGGTTTTTCTTTTTGTTTTAGTTTTTCTAATACCAATATGTCCAGCATCCATTTGATGTCCGTCTGTCCATCAAATCTTTCTTTGTATTATTCTGAAACTTGGCACAATGATCCCCTGGGGCATTCAACACATATTTAGGAAATTTTGAATTTTATAATTTGATTAAAAAAGAAAAGAAAAAAAAAGCCTGTTGTAGAGTAGCCTACTTCAGTGGGCGAATATTAATGTACAGAAGTGAAATATCGGCAACACAATAATAACACTCCAGCACAAAAAAAAGAAAAAAGAAGAAAAAAAAAGGCTATTGGGTGTCAAACAAAGGATTAAAAATGTCAATTTAATATATACAAAATGTACTTTTTAGTTTATTTTCAATAATTTAAAGTTTGTGTTGTTTAACAATTCCACTAGAGCACATTGATTTATTAATCATCGGCTATTGGATGTCAAACAGTTGGTAATTTTGAGATATATAGTCTCAGATAGGAAACCCGTTTTTTAAAATAAAATGTATATACATTTTAAAGCCTTGGGGATATATGGGGTATCGTGTGTGTTTTGTGATATTCAGTGCTTGTCTTGGGGGTAAATAGGCGGTATCTTGGGGTATCTTGCGGTGCCTTGTGAGTAAATAGCCGATGTCTTGGGGTAACTTGCGGTGTCTTGGGTTAAATAGTCTGACCGCATGCAAGTATGAACCGAAACAACTATGTGCACACTGTATGACACAATTCTTATAATTAAACTTATATGCATACTTTAACACTACTTAACTGAATTTATTATATTTAGCTTTAAATAAGCCTGTAGTATTGTTTGTGTAAACTTCATTGACACTTAAATCGCGTAAGAATGCAAACGTTCATTCACTTAAGGAGTGTGTTATTTATTTTAGTTCATCGGGGTACATGAACAAACACCCCCCCCACCCCCCCCCAAAAAAAAAACCCACAAAAATAACTACACCCCCCTCCCCCCTCCCTCCAAATCATCCGCAAATTGTGTGCTAATAATAACACTATTTAGCGTCATACTTTATTTTGATTTTGTTTCAATGCATAAACAATAACGCTCAATAAGACAACGTCATCAGATATGACGTTCCCTGACAACGTAATGTTTACGTTCATCGAAAAATGAACAAACTCCTGTTGCTACGTCTGAAGCAATGGGATGACGTAACAGAAATTTAATTACTATTATTTGAATCAGGTGATGTTTAAATGACGTCATTTGGTCATTTTGTCTAGCTGTCATAAGCATTTTTACGGATCATTTAGTTATATTGGAAGGAATTGTCCGATTCGTGTTTAGTTTATATTTGTGAATGGACATTTAAGGGAATATGCCAAACATTTACACTGTTGCTTCATTCAGCAAGTCAGTAGTACAGTATTGGTAGATTCACTGTAATTATGGGTATTCGTGAATACTTACTCATATTCGAGACCCCATAGTTGTGATATGTATCGTATTTGCTACTTAGTACATTCGTTGCAGCTCTAATACATTAGGGGTGCGGCAGTTATGTTTATATATATATATATATATATATATATATATAGTTCGATTTTCTGGTTTTGGTTCACTGTTTGATTTATTCGCAGTTCGATTTATTCGTAATACTTCTCACAAGTACTACAAGTACGCCAATTAGCATACACATATTATTATAAACTATTTTAAGAGCAATTTATTTTAATGACCATTTGTAAAATAATTGTAAATATAAAATTATATCTTGACTAGAAAACAAAAAATGCATTTTTTTACTATACCATGTTAGAGTGTTGGGTCTGGGATACTTGGATTTCAGTACAGTCTAATTTGGTGGCGAGAATGCTAGAGATGGTCTCCTATATTTTGTTCTTATTCATTTGTCTTTAGATGCGTTCTGTATATATGATATATATGATATATATATATATATATATATATATATATATATATATATATATATATATATATATATATATGTGCGAGCGTGTGTGTGTGTATATATATATATATATATATATATATATATATATATATATATATATATATATATGTGTGTGTGTGTGTGTATGTGTGTGTGTGCCTACTTTTTGTTGATGGTAAAAAAAAAGTGCTTTCTCTTCTTTAATAAAGTCTCCTACAAAAGGGATCCAAACAAGGTGCCAAAATAGTTGTTTATTTGTCTTGAAACACGATTAGTTCACATCGAAATTTTTATCAAGCAGCGTTACCGTTTCGGGTGATGTGGTTGGTTCGTCGTTTCACGTGACTGAGGACCCCCAGACCCCCCGCTTTGCCCCCTGCTATCATCACTGTTGTAGCCTGCTACTTCTTAAACTATTGAGGGCGCTGACACACACACATATATATTAAAAATAATCCATAAATGCTGAAAAAGGTTTTTTTTCTGGTTAAATTGACTTCCTAAAAAAGACTGCCTTTGTGCCCTCTGAAAATATATGAACGTAGCCTTTGTGCCTTTTAGGTTAACCTTTGTGCCCTTCATTTCCTAGATTTTTAAAGGCTATTATAGCCTGCCCTTTTAACACCGAATTTCGAGGCCTGTACATACATACATGCACTCCTAATTTTGCTATTTGGTACCTATACAAATAGAAGTAGGCACCATCTGGCTCCTGAACACAAACGTTAACTTAGAGGGCTGGAGGTGAGTCACTTTTATGGTAACAATTTGTACGGTGCCGGTAAAGACATTGATGGGCTCAATGCAGTGAACCGGATGATGGTTTTTGCAACGTCACACACCTCGTGTAAATTAAAAAAAAACCAAAACAACGTTTATTCTTGTAAATCCTTTTTGCAGGTTAGATTCTTAGTTTAAAATGTGCTCAGGTGTCTTAAACAGACATTTGGGATGTTTCTTATTTTCTGCAAAACATGTTTATCTTAAGTATGCTCTAAGATGTTTTTTTCTATCAGTAACTTATGTACTGTGGGAATCGCTTTATGCAGGAAAATAAATATGTGTGCTGAAGCAGGTGCAGATGAAATAGGACAAATCTGACGATGACATTGCACTATAGGTCTATGAGTCTAGTCTAAAACCATCATTAGATTTGTCTGGATCAAATGTTAGAACACTGTTGTTATTCCTTGTTAGTTCATAGCATTTATTTTTTCTTACAGGCGTATCACTGGTTCTGTCTGGCTCGTCGTCTTACGCTGTACTGAATGAGTCTTTCAAACTGACTTGTTCTGTAACGCAAGCTCCTGATGTGTTTAAACGAATAGAATTCTATCAGAAAACCAACCGTTTTGTGTTTGCATCTCTTGGTCAAGAATATTCTACTTGCACTGTCTACAACACTCCAGTGGCGGGTTACACTGTGTCCTGTGGAAGTGGAACAGACAGCAACTCGTCCACCACTAAGAACTATTCTCTGGAGATAATCAAGGCTGCTGTCATTGATGACACACGCTGGTGGTGTGCACTGAATTCACCTTACAATCGCAGCCAGAACTTAAGTCTGCCCGTTTACTGTAAGTAATACGTTTATTGATATATTTTATTTCCTCCAGGCCTGAACTGTCAATAAGTATGTTGGTTTCTTATAAAGTGCCCACCATTTAGTTAGTACAGTGATGGAAATGGTTCTTAACGTCGCCACCAGAAAATACAGTTTTGTTTTATTTCACATAGTGACGTAGGGTTTCTTCAGGTAGCATTGGTACTGGATAATAACATATAAGTTTATTGGCATGAATGAACTTGTAAATAAAAGTTCTGTGGCATCAGATTTAGGCAGAAGTGTGTATTTTTGACACAGTAGCTGACGACCATATGGTTGGCCACAATTCCATTTTTCTAACCTAGCTGTACAGTCAAAGTGTAGACCACAGCTAGAGGACACTCATGCCAAGTAGTGTCAACTATCATATCTACCATATCCACTCTTGACTGCTTCTTCTCTGTATGATATTAAGTGAGGATATTAATTTGTTTGTCTACGACTTGGCTTAATATAATTACAGTTATTGTTATTTTCTTCCTTTTTGTTTCAGTTGCAAAGTAAAACTGTGTTGATGAATGGTTTGTTTTATATATGGCAAATGATTTCAGGAAAAGTCTCGGGCTAGGATAATATTTGCGGGCTAGTGATAGTATTTGCGGGCTAGCTGGCTATTATATATATATATATATATGTATGTATGTATGTATGTATGTATGTATGTATGTATGTATGTATTTAATACAACAGGCCTGATTGCTATATCACAAGAACAGTTTAGTTTTACTCTAAAATATTACTCAAAAGTATTTATATGCAAAATGTTTCAGTGGTGGATCTAAGCTATATGAGCCCCGAGGAACGTAAAAATCATCTCAAATCTGTTACGATAAATTCAGTCTGCGATTGGAGACAAAAAATCAAATGACAGTCAGTGGACACAAACGACAGAATGGCCATACTGATCACAGGACAAATTTTGCGCCAAATACTGTATACCTTCGCCTGTAAGTCAAGTCGCTCATGCCAGGCCCTAAACACGTTAAACACATATTGACCCGTTTATAATTCGACCCATGAAAAACAACTTATAAATATTGAAATGTATTTAATTTCCAGCAAATGACAAACATAAACGGCTCATATTTGAACAAACTTATTTTAGGAGCTTCGACTTTGTACATCGCGATATTCCAATTCCACTCAAACCACATAGCTTCAAAATTAAATATGCCCTTAATAAATAATGAAATGCAAAGTTTCTGAAAACAAATTTAATTACGTCATAAATTGCATGTACACACGTTCTGTAGCCCCATACAATGAATTATGATAGTCAAAAGCAAAGTGTGGACTTGGAACCTTTTTTTTTTTACTTGGGCAATTCCACGGTAACTGATTCAAATTCAGACAATTTTTAAGATCTTTATTTTTTGTTTTTAAAAATATTCCATACACTTCTTTAGTATTTTTTAATTGCATTAAATATGTGGTGCCAAAGTAATGTGACAATTATATTTCATTGCATACAATCTCAGGGCAAATATAATCACAAATGAAGTGTGGGTACAAATGATCATGTGTTTCTACTTTATGCTTTAGTTCAATTACTGAGAAGGAAACAAGGAAAGTTGTATTGTGCATTCATTGATCTTAAAAAGACCTTCGCCACTGTATGGAGAAGTGGTATTTGGTGTAAATTATTGAAATGCAACATAGATGGAAACATCTTTAGAATAATTCATAACATGTATAGTGGTATTAACGAGTTTGCTCCATTGTAAGATGTTTCCGACTAATGAAATATTTCTACAATTAAACTTACATATTAAATATATTTTCTTGTTTAGAATAACAGTGTCTGTATATTCAATGTGTTGTTGGTCTTCTTAACATTTCTAAGAAGCCCAAGCTGGATTTTGTCTTCAAATAATTTTGTACGTACGAAAAAAACTATATTTTAGGAAATAAAATGAAGTTTAACCGAGTACAAATATTAGAACGACCAGACGCACGTTTAATAAACAGCCACTAATGTTTTATGCAGAAAAATATATTTGCTATGCAATTACAATCGTTAACAAGTGCCTGTTAGTCGATAACATCTTAAAAAATGCAAACAACTCAGGAATGTCCCTTTAAGTCATGCATTATGAAAGATGGTTATTTTTTCAGAATGTTTTTCCATGTGATATAGGAGAGAGGCAAGGAGAACATTTGCATTGCATTTATATGATTTAGAAAAATGTTTACATCATCAACAATGTACATATATAACTATCAATGCATTTTACTTTGATATATATTTGAATATTGGATTAACTATATATGTTATGTTGTATGCAGATGATACTGTATTATTAGCTAGGAATGATAATTAACTTCAAAATGTATTAAATGCTAATGATACTTATTTTAAAACATGGCACCTGCCGATAAACACATTAAAGAGCAAGATTGTGATATTTGGTGAAAGATTATAAGAACATACATTTTTGGGTAACCAAATACTAGTCAACATGAATGAATACAAATATTTAGGTATTTTGTTTGAAAAAAGTAACAAATTTAATTTATGCAAGAAACAAACAAGCCATGTTTTACATTTTAAAAAAGTCAAATGAACTTTATTTGTCACTGGAATATAGACTTCAGCTGTTTGATACAATAGTTGTTTCTATATTGCTATTATGGCTGTGAAATTTAGAAATGTGAAAATATAAATATTATAGAAACGATTCATGTTCAATTATTACGATATTTAGCGCCTGTCAGGAAAAGTACTCCAATATATATATATATATATATATATATATATATATATATATATATATATATATATATATATATATATATATATATGGGCACGGCTGTTAATGGGTGAAAGTCTAAAACCACCTGTAAACGCTTACTAAATAATGTATTACGATTTTATTCAATTCGGTACACACTATAAATGGATAATTAGCATCAGATATCTATTTTACCAGCTTGGATTGAATAACGTTTGGGAACAGCGGTTATTTAAATCAGTGGATTGGTTAAAATAAGTAGTGAATAGAAGACTTTCTGATCAGTATCTGCATACATGGAGAAATGGCATAGCTACGTCAAGCAATGGAACTACTTATAGAATATTTAAGGATAAATTGGAACTAGAATCATATTTTAACATTCTGGATAAAACAATGTACACAACATTTTTTTGATTTAAAAGGTCACTTGTATTTGCCAAAATTATCTGAATCTGAAGCATCAAGTTTTCAGGTACATACAGACATGTGTAGTGCACAAGTAATCTCTGATTACAAGAACAAGAGACCAAAGTTTTCTTACAAACATTTTTTTTACTAACTTTTAAAACAATAGGTAACTGACGTAACACTAAAATTAACTGCTTCAACATCTCAGAATTGTATAGACTTACAAGAGCATATTTTAAAAATGAAACATTTGTCTTTGGCAACTGGTTCATCTAAATTGTAACAAATACACACACTTCAAAAGGGGATACAACAAATCCAAACGGACATGTTAAGGGGTGTGGGTTGGGGTCGACCCATCCTCACCCCCATCCCTGCTCAAAGTAAATTATTATTTTAATATGCATATATCTGCATTTGTCATGATGGATTTTAATTGTAGAATTCAAGGGGAAAAAAATAATTTTTGGACATCAGGTTTTCACAATTTTTCAACACCCCTTCCCCCCGTACCTCGGGCACTTACACTCGATCTGTGTCAACTAGTCTAGACCCTCTTCTTAAAACGTTCCAGCACACATGCCTCAACAATAAGACAACAGCTTAAATTTACATATACAAGATTGCAAGTGTAATGGTTTCTTTTTGCAATTTCCAAGTATATACTGTATCCACTTCCTTTTGGTTTACCAAATGAATAAGAATAATAATTTATCTGCATAACACCTGCATATGGGCAGAACAAAAGCAACAACATAATATACATTTATTTACAGTAACAATAACATAATTATACTGGCTATTTTCACAAAAAGGGGCAACTAACGGTCAAGATTTAAAAAAAATATATAAAATACTAAAATCTTATACAGATATGTTCAATGGTGCATAATTTAAAGTAGCAACACTAGAGATGCATTATTAGTTTAAATGTACATACCAATATTTGTATGCTTCTGTTTTTACCCTTAATTACCATTTACCATTATTTAACATAAACAGTAAAGACAAAAAAATATGATGGTAAAGACACATGACATGATGCTTATGCCATTTGCAATGTACTTCAATAATGCAATCATGCAAATGACTTTTAAAATCAGATTTACTGAATGAAAAAATATAAATTATGGGTTTCTCATGCTTACAGGATACTTTATTAAACTTACGGTAAAGACAGACGATAAGTGTGACATTGAAACACGTTTTTTTAAGAATTAAAACCAACTTGCCTATATAAAGATACCCAGCTAGTATGCATGTACTTAACATGTTGATCCGAGCTTGGCCAAGATGTGACACTGCTTCACATATTCATACATCATTTGAATATTATTCGATTGATGACTTGTATATATACGATTTACAACAATATGTGGTATTAAGTTTGAGATTATATGGTAAAGATATTATTAGCCTCGTGTGTTTCGGTATCGTCAATATCATATATTAGGAATAGACGTAGTATGCTCGGATTATTATTTCTAATATATGATATTGGCGATACTGAAACACTCTGGTAATAATCTCTATATACATTTTTAAACATCGTAAGAACCAGATATTTTAAATGAAGTTGTATATGTGTCTCATATAAACTATATTAAAAAGCAAATGCAAGAAAAAAATAAAAATAAAAACAATAAGCTGAGGAAAGTTTTTTTGTTGTTGTTGTTTTAAACTGTGGAAATATCAGATATGCCAAATGAAGTTGTGTGTGTCTGATATAAATGATAGTGATGAGAAGTAAATAAAATAAACATATTAATAATAAATAATAAATACATTAATAACAAGTTGTAGATAGACACCTAGCATTGTCTAGTAGTCATATGGCTGTCTTTTTTAATGAAACGATAAAGTAGCAAATACATTCCAATTAAGTTCATTTTATTGGAACACTTATTTTATGATTGTTATTTTGTTAAATAACTATGGAAATCTATTGCAAATTGGATAACAAATACTATAGGTGAACATATCACTTTTGATAATAAATATAGTTATCTTAGGTTTGCCTAATGAACCATTAAAAAAGAGAGTTTCGACAAATACCGATTAATTGATAGTTTCCATATTAAAAAACACTCATTACGAATCCTCTTACTTATAGGAGCTGAAACATATTCAAGGTTAGCATAATTACATATATAATTATGTTAACCTTGACTATTTTTCAGCTCCTGTGAACAATGTCAGCATTGAAATATCTGGATCAATGTCAGATTCAGTTAACACCACAGAAGGAAACCCAGCTGTTTTTACCTGTGTCATACAAGGAGCCAAACCAGCTCCCAGTGTCTCCCAAGTCACGTGGTACAGAGAGGTGTCACCAGGAAATAACGAGTCACTGCCAGGTATTGTAGGAAACCCAACCATCTCAGACAGAACCACATCAATCAATCTGACGTACACGGCTCGCAGACAAGATCAGGGCCAGAAGGTGTTCTGTGCTGCAACAAACAGCTTGATGGTAAACCAGAGTGTCCCTGCTGTTAGCTCAAGTAACAAGATACAACTGATTATTCAGAGTAAGTATATGAGGATGTTTCCTGATTTTATTTTGATATATTTTGTTCAAAAACACCATTGAACAAATGAGTTTAAACAGTGTTTGATATTACATTTTTAGCCAATGTTTTTATTTCAAATACCTGTATTTCCATCATTATTGTATCCAAGCATTTCTATATGATATGATATGATATGATATACCATATGGAATTTATGAAACAAGTTTGGCGATTTATTATTCCCCGAGTGAGGGAATAAAAAAAAAAAATCAGAAAATTATGAACATATTATTATTCATGCTTCTTTTTAATTTATTAACTTTTTTGTTATGTTTGTTTGTTTTTTTGTGGGGGTTTTTGGGGGGTGCAAGGCGAATCAGTTTCCAGACGGGTGGGTGTGAGGGGTTTGCTGTACATGTCAAGCAATTGTAATCCCTGTAATCCCGATATTACTAAATATGTTAATTTCCCTTAATTTGTTAATGCAAACAAATAATAATAATACATAAATAAAAAATTGATATCCAAATTAAGGAAAATTGGAAATGAGTTTATGAATGAAAAACCCCCAACAACTTTAAGCTTAGAATGATCATGAATAACATGCTACTTTGAGTTAATTATTTCACAGAGAATAACATTAAGTTTAGGGATAGGGGGTCATAATGGACTAGTGTACAATATATTTAAATATTAAAAAAAACCTAAATATGATGAATTGTACTTGCAGAATGCAGGCCATTGCATTTCAGGACATTTAATTTTAAATAGTTATTTAAAATTTAGCCAATTGAATGTTAATTCTGTGTACATTTAATACATTAATTTAGTTGGGAAACAAATGCAAGCACATTTCAGATGGACTACCTAATTTCATAATACGAAACACAACTATGTTAGTGAAAACCCGACCATGCGGTGGGAATTATCTGACCTCATTTTACATCACATATGCATTGCGCGAGCTCACATAGATAAAGCAAAAACTAATTTTACAAGGAGTCTACTTATCCATTTTCGTAACATGTTGGATCGTGACGTTCTAAACAGCATTTTTTTAGCTGCAGACTACAGGATTACAAAAGAGATAAAGAGGCGGTTTGTGTTCTACATTTTGGTTGCCTGGCAGACGACTGAATTGTAAATTTTACTCATCCGAGCAAAGTTTTACTTATCTGGGGCGAGCGGACGGGTTATTTTGGTCAGCCCTGCTTTTTATTTCAAGATTTATATTTCTATATCTATTACTTTGTGAAGGTAGCTCCAGAGAATCACTGTAGCCTACAAGAACTAAGTTTCAGAAGTCACTAATCAAAATTTCTATTTCAATTTTACAACATTATTGGGTGGGTTTTTTTTTAAGAAATGTTTTTTACACGTGTATGCACCTTTATTATTTTGTGCATACTAACAAGAGAATCTGTGCATCAAGTTTCAGAACAATCCAAAGCTTTAGGAAAAAAGCCTCAAATGTTCAGTTATTATTTGAAAAAACAAAAAAACTAAAAATGTTCAAATGAAATCTTGTTTTTTTTTCTTTTTTCTTTTCTTTTTAATATTTATATTATTTTTGTGGTAAATTCTATATTTCTCCTAAAAAGATTTAAGAATTGACCGCAATTAGTTTTTGGTTCATGCAAGTATGAACCGAAAAAAACGATGCGCACACCGTATGACTCCGCATAGTGGATCATACAAAAGTGTGAACATCGTTTTTTTTCCAGTCATACTTGCATGAACCAAAACATAATTGCGATCAAATCTTATAATTAAATTTATATGCATACTTTAACAATACATAACTGAATTTATTTTGTTTAGCTTTAAATACGCCTGTAGTATTGTTTGTGTAAACTTCATTGATACTTATGTCGCATAAGAATGCAAACGTTCATTCACTGTTATTTGAACCATGTGATTTATTTTTTTAAGTTTGATATGCAACACCATTTCTTTTAGCTGATGTGTATTTTTATGGATCATTTCGTTATTTTGGAAGGAATTGTCCTATTCGTGTTTAGTTGATAGTTTATGAAAGTGAATGAAAGGAACGTGTCTAACATTTATGATGTCGGTGGAATGTTCGTTGTTGGCTACTGCTATAACAAGTACTGAGTACTGTATATAGCATTTGTTAACAGGGGCGGCACAGACCACTTTTTGTTTTCTTTTGTGGGTTATATTTGTTGTATCTGTGAAAATGTCCTTCGCAGGTGAATTTGGACAGAGAATTGCCTTACTACTTTTTACACTGTGCCGCCCCTGGTTAATGTATGTAAAGTGCTGCATAGGTAATAAATGGAATATTCAAGAATAACCACAGAAATTCAACAGTTTATATTTATGTTAGTGTTTCAGTTGGTTGCGAATACATTAATATGGGTAATTTTAGCATGGGTCCGCCCAATAATAAACATATTAAAATATTTATGCCATGAAGAATATACCTTATATAATGAAAACGTTTTAGCAATTTTTCTCCCTCTTCCTTCCATTGTGTTTTAAATTCTTTCGGCCTTCGTTTCCTTGTAGGCATTTTTATTTTTTTTTGGAAACAAATTGAGCCGTTGAAATGTTGTTCAGGTTTCTTCGTAACTGTACGTCACGTTAAAATGTTCGACAATTTACAGGGTTTTTTCTTGTTTGTAACGCTATACCTTTTAATTAATTTATCATGTGTTACGTTAGATTTGCAGTTATAATATATGACCAACAAACTGTATACAAACAATGCAGAGGAACATTAAATTCGTTTATGTTTTTTTGTTGTTGTTTTTTACGCCAGTTAGGGTTAAACACTTGTTCTCAAGTTTAAAAAAAAAAACTAAACAAAAGGGCCATGGTTATTCATAGCCGTAAAGTAACTGGCATATTTTGAGGTATTACGGTAAATGCCTTCGAGCCATTCTGAATTTGAAGCCTGGCTGTCGATCACTACTACTGTGGTATACCGTGGTACATACTGCAATATTTTGTTCGTGGTACCGAACCCTATATATACACAAGACTACATTATTTAATATTACTAGGGTTCAATCAAAAGTGTCCACATCAATACAGTTCACGGGCTTTTTTAAACTCCGCTAGAGAACATTGATTAATCGGCTATTCTGACTATTTTTTTTCAAATGCAAGGGATCTTTTATATGCACTTTCCCACAAACAGGAAAGCACATACCACGGTCTTTGGCCAGTTGTGGTGCAGACACCTCAAGCGAACACTCAACTGACTAAGCTAAATCCACATGGGCATGCCAATAATAGCACATCCGGTTGGTTATACCTATATTTGCTCTCTGGGTAAAAATAACAACTCAAAAAGACGCAGAGGAGGGTATCTTTGAAGAAACATTATTCCTGTGATGGCCGTAAGTGAATAGTGTTTGTAGCCTACATTACTGTTTGTTTCTCTTTATTTTCAGGTGAAAAAAAAAGCTAATACAGAGTAACGTATTCGTATTAAAAATGAGTAAACTAAATCGAACAGCAGAGGTATATAGACATATATTTGTTAAGAAATAACTAAGAAAAGAATAAGACATTTTAATGAATGAATGAATGAATGAATGAATGTTTAACGACACCCAAGCACGAAAAATACATCGACTATTGGGTGTCAAACTATAGTAATGCAAATAAATAAAGTGATGAT
Source organism: Gigantopelta aegis (assembly GCF_016097555.1). Lineage (NCBI taxonomy): Eukaryota > Metazoa > Mollusca > Gastropoda > Neomphalida > Peltospiridae > Gigantopelta > Gigantopelta aegis. The sequence continues at coordinate 18,167 of NW_024533012.1, forward strand.
CAACTTCAATATAAAAATTCAAGACTTAAACAAAAACAGTGTAAAGAACTGTGCAAAAACACAAATATCACAGAATTTTACGGATACTGAATTTTATAAAAAAACTTCAATTTTGTGCTGTATTGGCCATTCTCAAAGAAAAGGTTACACCCCTGCACCACGGTGAGGTTACAGCACACGCAGGGGAAGACATTTTAAAGACATATTAAAATGCAATAAGCTAATTATCAAGCTAATTAAACAGGACATTAATAAGACATGGGATCGGTTAATGTCTGTGATAAAGTATAGTGATTTGGTTACAGAACACAGGGATGTCATTAATAGACAACATCCGGAGATTTTTCGCCCGCTATCGAATCAACTGTCACCGGCTACCAAATTTCCACTAAACTGTGCTTCTCGATCTTTCGTCGAGTACAGCCAGCCATTTTTTCTAAACCATTTTTGGTAAAAATCTTCTCTACTTCCATAAATACTAATTATAATTGAATACTCTTCACATATGTACAAGTTTAGATGTTTTATTAAAGTTGTGAAGTTCATTACTGTTGTCAGTGTTCTTGCTGCTCCATATTGCGTTTTGCCATGCCACTTTATTTACCTGCGCCTTATTTTCCCGCATCCCAAACAGCTCTGTTAAGGGGTGGGACGTAGCCCAATGGTAAAGTGTTCGCTTGATGCGCGGTCGGTCTAGGATCGATCCCCGTTGGTGGGCCCATTGGGCTATTTCTCATTCCAGCCAGTGGGATGGTGCATATAAAAGATCCCTTGCTGCTAATCAAAAATAGTAGCGCATGAAGCTTATGACGAGCTTCCCACACACGTGACGAACTTCCCACATGCTTGCGACATGATTCTTGCACGCTTCCTATGAGCTTCCCGTCAGCTTGTTCAGTTTAAGCTAGTATTTGGATCCAACAAATTCGCAAGCTTGCGGGACGCTCGTCTCAAGTTTGCGGGAAGCATGTCGCAACGACATCATCAGCGGTTGTCATCTTGCCTAATTCTAAAAATGCAACAATTATCAGTTTTAAAGTGAAAAACATGAAATGTTAAAAATGACTCCTTTTTTTTCTTTTCTTTTTTAAAGTAGGCGCTACATGTAGTCAGATTCTTACAAAATTAGTTTTCCTGTTTGTTAGACATGTATGTGGGGTAGTCTTGAATAAACTGATATTCCAAAAAAATCTTCTTATCCTATATTCGTCTTATTCTTATTCTTCTTTTAATTTATATTCCTCCACAGTCTGGAGATCCACACAGCGGTGTGAAGTTATTTGTTTGTTTATTCTTGTTATGTTTTTTTCCTCCTGTCCCACGAACCAGGATTCAATGATCCTCTTATAGACCTGACCAAGTGTTGTTATTTTTCAGGCTGATACAAATTCCAAGATGGCCGTCCTGACCTGTGAATAATCGAGACATTTTTTACTTTTTTTTCAGGTTCCACCATGCAGTTTAGAACCATATGTATTCCTAATGATTCTCTCGTGGCCCTGGCCAAGTTTGTTATTTTTCGGGCAGATTCAAAATCCATGATGGCCGCCCTGGCCGCTGATTGACATAGATATGTTTTACTTCTTCTTAAGTTCTACTAGCCAAGTTACCAAAATTGTTTCAGACAATGCTACCATGGCACTTACAAAGAATGTTTATTTTTGGGGCAGTTTCAAAATGCAAGATGGCCGCTCTGGCCTTTGGTCGAGTGAATTGTTTTTGACTTCTCAAGGTCCACGTACAAGCAGATTTCAATCAAGACTACTCCACATTATCCTCTCATGGCCCTGACCAAGTATTGTTGTTTTTCAGGCCGATTCAAAATCCAGGATGACTGGCCTGGCCTCCGATTGACTGATATTTTTTAAAACTTCTTTTCAAGGTTCACCATCCAGGTTTTAACTAAACTTGGTTCAAACGATCCTCTCATGGACCTAACAAAGTATTGCTATTTTTGGGGCGGATTCAAAATCCAATATGGCCACCCTGGCCTCTGATTGGCTCAGACATTTTCTACGTCTTCTCAGATTTCAAAAGGCAAATGTCAACCAAACATGGCCCATGTCATCCTCTCATGGCCATGCATATGTTATTGTTTGTGGGGCCAATTGAAAATCCAATAATTACAAGATGATCCTGTTTTAACAATATTACATTATCATGCGTATGTATTAATATAAATTTTGTTTTAATTATCATTGTAAATACTATCTAAATCTGCTACATATATGTTTGGTTGCTTAGCCACTTTTCCCATTGAATATGATAAATAATATGAGACGTTATGAATTTAGAAAATAAATAACCATGAACATTATTTGGACTTTTCAAATTCAACTACAGAAACTTAAGCCTTTTTTTGTGTGGAATCTTGCGCAATCTTCCACAAGTGTAGACATGCTTGCACAATTGAAGATATGCATGCAGCAAGCTTACAAAAATGAAAAACAAATGCTTGCGGAAAGCTTGCACAGTTCAATATATGCACGCAGCAAGCTTGCAAACATGAAAACATGCTTGCGGGAAGCTTACACAGTTAAATATATGCATGCAGCTAAATGTTAGCTTGCAAATAGGTTGCATTGTTTGTACTACCTTGCTACAACCTAGCATTTTTAGGAAGAGTGACTGTCTTCAACCATAGGACAGGTCAAAGTAGCGTTAAGCGAAATGGCTATAAATATAATTTATTCATTTTGACCAACAGTAGAAATAATTGAACAATACAATGACAATAAATAGTATTCAGATTTGATATCAGCGATGAATTGGGAGATTTGTGTACTTTGTCAGACTTGTTTTGATCCGTAGTATGCAATGTACCGTTACAGGAATTAATTTCATGTAATTTGCGAAGACTTGATATCCACACAACATGAGTTAGATAGTATTTGTAAAAAACATAACGATCAAGTACATTTTAATGCATTGTAATAACGTTTAAACCGGATGACTAATTGTTATGAAATAACTTTGTTTTTTAGGAGAAATGAATTGTCTATAAACCACTGTCATGTTAACGTGAAACATGTTCCATACATTTGTACAACAAAGGGATGATTTCAGTGAAAATTCAAATGGAAGTCGATAATGACAAAATCTGGCCTAATTTGACCTACTAATTGACACAGCGTGCGATTTTGACTGAAATAATAGATCTGATACAGTTAGGTGTGACCAACCAAAACCAGACAGTGATGTGTTGAACTTACTGAATTTAATTGTTTCAAGTTAGACACATGTAATTTTACTTGTGTAAAATAAGACGAAATCTTTCCACTTGTCTTGCAAAAGTACTAGTCCCCATACATAAATAATTAGCCCTCCCACTTTTGGGGCATCCTGTGAAGATAAAACATATATGGGTTCTATAGCAAGCTGTTCAAAGAATTCCCATTGTCTGCATGTATGTTCATACAGACTTGAAGATATTCAAATATAGATTATTTTAATACAATATACCTATTTCACATTCCAGTTGTGCACACGCAAATTCTTAGCAACTCGTAGATGCTATCAAGGAATTTACGTAAGATTATTCAACAGAACATGTTGGATGATCTTATACTTTACCGCTGTTAGGGATTATGTAGTGATTTTCCAATTAATTTTTATTGCATCAGTAGAGAACTGAAAATTACCTTGACATCCAACAAACACCATTAGCTTTATCATGTACTATTACAGATATATCAATTTTTTTTACAGCGTTGTGACCCTTGAACTTAAGAGATAGGAAAATGTGTTTTGCCAGTAGGGGACATGTATTACTTCAACAGTTCTCCCAGATTGCCTGTTTACATTGTACTGATTGGTGACTTTAATTATATTGAGCATTATTTTTATTTATGTTTCTTAATTGTCATGCATTCAGGGTGTTAACCTTGAGACCACTGGATTAACTGTAATAAATATAGGATGATTAGGTACAGCTGTAAAAGTCATCACCTTTTTTGTTGTCTATGCATGCAAGCATATACATTGTGTGTGTGTGTGTGTGTGTGTGTGTGTGTGTGTGTGTGTGTGCGCGTGTGTGTGTGTATAAATTTGTGTGGGATTTTGTTCCTTTTGTGACAGTATTTTAGAGCAGTAATGTGTCTGTAATTATGAAGAAACTATGTAGGTTAAATTTGCTTACTTTTATTAATTTGTGTTCAGACCCATTATTCTCAACCCTTTGACCACAATTTGTGCTAAACACAATTAACGTTTTAGTTCTAAGTGTCTGTGAACAGAAAAGTAACATTTGACAACTTTATTGAAAAAACATCAATAAAAATAGCAGAAAATATAAATTATTGAAAACAGTGTATGCGGTATAGAGCTTGTTGATCAAAATGTGACTGCAGTATGACGAATGTAGTAATGTAAACTGAACACTTTTCGTTTTAATCAGACAAATGGCCCGTCTGCCAGTTGGCCTGCATTATTGCCATCGTGGGGATCGTCATTGTTGGGGAATTATCATTGTACAAATAGTGACCCAGCAAAATGACAGTACAGACGGCACTCGTGGCATCAGTCACGTCTTGTCAAAACGTCCCTCTGATGTGTGCAGACATTGGTGGTTTACGCATGTGTAAGATGTATAGCTGTGAATAGTATTGCTTTGTTAATTGATAGTGCTGTATATTTCTAGGTGATCCAGAGCGCATGTCTGCTTTAAGTGCGGGTGCTATATCGGGAATTGTGATCGCTGTTGTTCTGGCTCTTGCTATTCCTACTGTGTGGATACTTTATAAGAGGTAATTAAAATAGAATAGAATAGAATAGAATAGAATAGATGTTTAACACCCCAGCAGAAAAACTGCATCGGCCACTTCGTGTCAGACAAGAGGTAATTAAATCATACATACTTATACGTGTAGTCAAACTTTAATAACTAGAATTTGTAAGGGGCGACGAAATAGTTCGATTTTTAGAAGTTCGTACAGAACACCTCAAAACTAAAACGGTATTGCAGATGGATGAATTAATTTAATGTTGTAATAACGTTTGGTGGACTGCCCCCGTCGCAAACTTTTGAAATGTTTGCAATGCCTGTTGAAAATCTAATTAATATATAAATGGCAGCTCACCCCTAGCTGGCTGCATCTTCAGGCAACTTTTCTGTATGTTTTAATATTAAATAAATAGCTAAAGAAAACGGCTCATTTGAAAATTTGCGGAACGTAACTAACAAATTAAAATACTGATCGCTGAATAGCCCCAATTATATATATATATATACAAACTAGCAATATAAATGTTCAGATTAGTTAACACGATCCACGTTTTTGAGAGCAAAACTAAACAACGTCAACTGTTATTACTATTTAATCACCACTATCTGTTGATGGTAACCAGACCGTGTCTGTAATAAACGAGTCCCTCCGCATATGCACCTATAACCAAACACGTAGCCTTCGTTCTGCATGCTTTGCGATCTATTATTCTGTAATTAACGAGTTATTTCATTTAATTTCAACTTACTTCCGTGCTTATATCCAATTAAGATTCAAGCACGTTGTCATTGGCACACACCTCAGCTATCTGGGTCGTCTGTCCAGGACAGTGGGTTAGTTGCTAGTTGGTTAGTCGTTAGTCAGAGAAAAGATGGTGTAGTGGCCTTACACCTACCCACTGGACCCTTAAGAACTCGCTCTGGGTTGCAGCCAGTACCGGGCTGCAAACCCTGTACATACCAGCCTGTAATCCGATGGCTTAACCACTGTGCCACCGAGGCCGGTTTTTAACGACTCCCTCCGCACATGCGCATATTAGCAAACACATAGCATCCGTTCTGCTTAGTGGGCGATCTATTATTCTCTAATTAACTGCTGGATCCTCGAGAGGCTGGGATCAGCCGACATACCCGACCTTTGTTTGGCTGATGTTTCATTCTTTAAAATGCTATAAGCGCCGATACCTTTAACATTTGAATTTTGAAGCGTGTAGCACCAAATTGAATAGCAATTCGAACGGTACCATCGCGTCAGTTTGAGAGGACAACGTTTTTGAGAGATCGAAGTTTGGTATACATGTACATGTATGTATGTATGTATATATGTATATATGTATGCATGTATGTGTGTGTATGTATGCGTGTGTGTGTGCGTGCGTGTTTGCGTGTGTGCGTTTGCATTATTTGATTTTGTTTAGTAGGGTAGTCTTGTTTTGTTTGTTCGGGGGTTTTGTTGCTATTTTTTGTTGGCTGTTTTCGGGGGAGGGGTGTAGTTAGGTTGTTGTTTGTGGTTTAATTTTGGTTATTCATTCCTTTTTTCTTTCTTTTTTTTTTTGGGGGGGGGGGGTTTCTGGTGTGTTTTAAGTAAGTGGTTGAGTTGTTTGGATAGTTATTATTGGCTTTTTTTCTCGGAGGGGCGGGAGTAGTTGGGTTGTTGTTGTTGTGAATTACGTTTTGGTAGTTATTATTAAATATCAGTGGGGTTGTTTGAAGTTTCTAACCAAATGTATTTTGTTAATTCCATTTCTTTAATATGATTTCTAATTAAGCTTTGCATTAATGTGAAAATGTAGCTATGAATAAACAACACAGGAGTTGATCCAGGAATTATTTATTAAAAATGGAGGGGTATTTGTTTTAAATGATGAAAAACTGGTGGTAACCAGGATTTTATATTGGCGGCACCCATACTGGCAGGGAAGGGGGGAGGGGCACCGGAAATGGCCATGTGTTTGAGCAAATATATACGGTTATGGTAAAAACGAAGAGGGAACACTTTTATATAAAAAATTATATCTAAAGATTTCAGGGCAATTTAGTCTCTTTTGAATTTTGTCTATAATAACAATTAATACGTTTTGCTCTATAGTTAGGTCATGCTTTCAAAGAAATTACTTAGGAATATGTTTTCAAACCTATGTGTTGCCTTTCGGTTGGAAAGTTATTTAAGGGACTATAGTGTTGACTATAATGACTGGGACATGTTAATAATAATAATAATAATAATAATAAATATTGGCACATTTTGTCATGCATCTGTCACTTATTTTGATGATGTTTCTGCTGAATACTTTGTGATCTTTATTTTTACGTGGAAAGTGCTTGGGTTGAAACTTGAGTAATGTCTATATGTTCTTTCTTTCATTATTTCTGGGTGTACTACACGGTTCACATCTTGGATTAATTGAAGTTTCCATAGTTACTTCCATTTAGAGCTTTGCTGTAGGAGGGTGGAACTTTTAAAACAATCCCTGGTCGGGGGATAAGGATGAGATTTGTTCATGATGGAAAGGGGATGATTTTCTGCGATCATGGAAAAACGGACACAATCACAGAATATTTTTATTTATTTTGTTCAGTACCATTTCTTTATAACGTACTTGTATTTTGCTTAAACTCAGTTATACACATTTATATTATTTTGGCATGTGTATACTATTATTTAAGAAAAGAGTTGCAACATATAGCATGCCACTGCTGGTGTCACGTACTAAAGAAATCACGTCGTTCTTATAGATTATGCTTCCTTGCTATGGATATGGAACTAATCTGATTTTGTACAATCGTATCGTTTTAAACTTTTATATTAATAGTTTTTAACTTTTTTTTTACTACTTGTCATCGGGATTGCACACATTAACTTTTACTACCCATAATTTAACCCCCCCCCCCAAAAAAAAAAAAAAAAAACACCCCAAAAAACTAAACAAACAACAACAACAAACAAACAAAAATACAAAAAAAACCCAACAACAACAAACAAACAACAACAAACAAACAAACAAATTTTTAAAAAAAAGCAGAAAAAAAAGCAATAACAACAACACTGGCCTCGCACATCAGGCCATCGTATTCTAGAACGTCTGTGATATCTTTTTAATTATTATGAATATTATCATTATTATTATTATTATTATTGTTATACTGATGGAAAGAAATAAAGGATCATCCAGATAGCAACAAGAAATAATGACTGCATCAAAAATAAATTCATATTGTCAGAAATTGACATGGAACATATAGGCAGTACATTTAACACTACAGACATTCAATCCCACATTACAACTTGGTATGAAATAGAGACATTACTACGCTTATTGTGAATTAAATTTGGTCTACAATTTAATGTGTTCCCTTATTTCTGTAGATCAGTATATTATTAAACTATTTGGTCATTTGTAAATGTAACTGAATCGTGTGACAATGTAATATATCTTTGTATTATACTATATCAGTTAATGTGTGTGTGTGTGTGTGTGTGTGTGTGTGTGTGTGTGTGTGTGTGTGTGTGTGTATAGAGTGAAGATGCAGAGGGCAGACACATATTAGGTAAATCTGCTTACACATCTGGAAATTTAATAACACGGATAGATGGCTTAACACAATTTAAAAAAAATAATAATGGCTGATGGCTGAATGCATTCAGTATCGAATGGTAAATGAGCACTTCCAAAATCAATGAAGAACGCCATAAGAAAAAAGTACCACCTCAAGCAATCAGGAGTGGGTGCTAACATTTCTAAGGGGTTCCTAATTAAAACAAAATATTTGCTGAATTCTTGCTATGTGTTATATATATATATATATATATATATATATATATATATATATATATATATATATATATATATATTGCTCCACCCAAATAAATACAACTATTTTCGTTTTAAGAGATAGTTGTGGAAGTGAGTCAAAACTGAAGTTATAGCAACACTGTTTGTATGATGTTTTAACATACTAGTTGTTACCAAGATTATGACACTCGTGAAAATTTGCTAAGAACAACGGCTTGATAACTCGTTACTACTTCATTATCCCCTATTTATTTCGGTTATTTCAATACTAATCTTTGATATCATAAAACACTGATAATTTTGTTATCACACTAAAATAAACATTACTATGTATATCATGTAACATTAGCAATAAATCATAGATTATATTTGTCTACAGGAAAATAAAGAAGAAAGCTGAAGATGTGCAGAACGAGTCTAATAACTAACGGAAACCAAAATCAAGTTCACAACCTTGCATGTTTTTGTAATTAGTACCTGAATACGGAAGACAGAAACATGCTAACGCTAGAACTCCAGTTTTCTTTTTCAATTCGTATGAAACTGCATCAGTAAATAAGGCTCTTTTTTCTTTTCTTTTCTTTTTTGGTGTTCAAGTATTTTTCATTTGGTTGGATTTTTAAAATAAAATTGCTGTTGAAGTTAGAGTATCATAGTCAGAAGTGCAGCATTTCACTAGTTTTACATTAGTTGTCAAAAATAACAATTGTTTGTTTGCATAAAGCGGTAACTGATGAATTGGCTTGTTACTGTATAATGAATAATGTTAAAATTCATATAAAAAGACATTATTAGTTCTAACATTTTCACAAACAAAATGGGAAGGGGCGTAACAATTATGAACTGTATACATTGTATCTCAAAATGCTGAAATAGCAAGTTTAGGCAGTTTTACCTGAATTGTTACTTATAATCAATCAAGCAGTACGAGGACATTAAAGGCAGACTTGCATGTGCAATTACTTTATTTAGCTGTTTCATTTATACAAGGCGTTTTTGTCCTAATATGTTTAACAGCCAATACCTGATTTTGCCTTCCAATAATTTCGAACGTATATACCAACATTTTTATATATATTACAAAATAAAATGAAAAATGACTGCTAAAACATTAGGACACCTACACTAGATACACAGACGCTGGTATTCAAAACAAGAACATGTATTTTATATGTAATTTTAGTCACAAAGAAAGATTGTTCATCGGAAAGAATTAAGAATTGTTTTATTTATTTACACTGAAAATGTTAACCGGTTCCCATTTCATACACACGGGCTATACAAATCACTTGATCCCATATACAATATGTGTATAAATAACTCGGGAATATCAGAATTGTAAAGTTAATGAAAAAACAAGTGTCGAAGCTGTCATTATACAACTTTGACAGTGGATGTTTAAGATGATTTACAATTTTTAATGTGATTTTTATTTATATTGCAGTATATTATTGTCTTATATTTTAGTTATTTTAATTTTTTTCTTCATACTTCTATTTCTATTTTTAGTTTAATTTTTATCTTTAACTTTTTGTTTTATTTTATTTTATTTCTAATTCAATCTATTTTATTCTATTCTATTTCATTTAAAACATTTATTCTATTTTAGTTTTTCCCATAAATAAAATCATTCAGTACAACAGTGTGTCTCTTCAAGTATCTATTTTTAGTTTTTGTTTTTGTTTTTTTGTTGGGGAGGGGGGGGGGGGGGGCGTTTTTATGAGCGGGGTGGTTCGTGGGTGGGGACTTCTTTTCGTGTTTTGTTTTTGTTTTCTTTGTTTATCTTTCTTTTTAAAAGAATAGCATACTCAAGTTATGAACTAGGATCTGTATAGTTACAATTTATTTTACTGTATACTTTGCATCCCCAGGTCAGTCTAGGATCGATCCCCGTCGGCCCAATAGGCATAAGTGGTATATCAAAGGCCGTGGTATGTGTTGTCTTGTCTGTGGGATTGTACATATCAACGAGCCCTTGCTTCTAATGGAAAAATGTAACAGGTTTCCTTTCCAGGACAATATATCAAAATTACCATTAATTAAATTGAATGATTCATACCCAATAGTCGATGATTAATAAATCGGTGTGTTATACTGTTGTCGTTAAACCAAACTTTATCTGTGTATCCCTAAAAACGAGTAAAAAGTGTTATTCCTTAATGTAAGTGCTACAAAATACGAAAACAATATGTTCAAAACTTTGTTCGAAAACAAGGATGTCTTATACTTGACTTAATGTTAATGTTTTCAGTACCTACATTATACAGCAAATGATACAAATTATGTCACCATTCAAGGCAACATCATATGAATTATTTCGCTATTCAAGAGTCCACTCTTGCGAATTTTTCCTTTTACCCAAAACTAATTTTCATGCGGAATTTTCTAATTCTTTTTATGAAATTGAAATAGCATTTACTGGGAATGAAAACATGTAATGTCATCATCTGGTATTGTCCATTGTGCTATTTTTCGTTCCAGCCAGTGCACCACGACTGGTATATCAAAGGCCGTGGTATGTGCTATCCTGTCTGAGGGTAGTGCATATAAAAGCTCCCTTGCTACTAATGGAAAAAAGTAGCGGGTTTCCTCTCTAAGACTATATGTCTAAATTACAAAATGTTTGACATCCAATAGCTGATAATTAATAAACCAGTGTGTTCTAGTGGTATCAGTAAAGAAAATCAAATTTAAACTGTTCATCTCGTATTTGACTACAACTTGACAAAACAGTTGTGTCTGGTTATATCTACTTTATCTCAAGGTTAACTTTAACTTAAAGGGGCTGTCCAGAATTATAACTACTTTATCTCAAGGTTAATCTTTAACTTAAAGGGGCTGTCCAGAATTATAACTACTTTATCTCAAGTTAAGCTTTAACTTAAAGGGGCTGTCCAGAATTATAACTACTTTATCTCAAGTTAAGCTTTAACTTAAAAGGGCTGTTCAGGATTATAACTACTTTACCTCAAGGTTAAGCTTTAACTTAAAGGGGCTGTCCAGAATTATAACTACTTTACCTCAAGGGTAAGCTTTAACTTAAAAGGGCTGTCCAGGATTATAACTACTTTACCTCAAGGGTAAGCTTTAACTTGGAGGGCTGTCCAGGATTATAACTACTTTATATCAAGGTTAAACTTTAACTTAAAGGGGCTGTCCTGGATTATAACTACTTTATCTCAAGGTTAATCTTTAACTCAGAGGGCTGTCCAGGACTATATCTACTTTATCTCAAGTTAAGCTTTAACTTAAAAGGGGCTGTTGTTAAACTTTAACTTAAAGGGGCTGTCCAGAATTATAACTACTTTATCTCAAGTTAAGCTTTAACTTAAAGGGGCTGTCCAGAATTATAACTACTTTATGTCAAGTTAAGCTTTAACTTAAAGGGGCTGTCCAGAATTATAACTACTTTACCTCAATGTTAAACTTTAACTTAAAGGGGCTGTCCAGAATTATAACTACTTTACCTCAAGGTTAATCTTTAACTTAAAGGGGCTGTCCAGAATCATAACTACTTTATTTCAAGGTTAAACTTTAACTTAAAGGGGCTGTCCAGAATCATAACTACTTTATTTCAAGGTTAAACTAACTTAAAAGGGCTGTCCAGAATTATAACTACTTTATCTCAAGTTAAGCTTTAACTTAAAGGGGTTGTCCAGAACTATAACTACTTTATCTCAAGTTAAGCTTTAACTTAAAGGGGCTGTTCAGGATTATAACTACTTTATCTCAAGGTTAATCTTTAACTTAAAGGGGCTGTCCAGAATTATAAGTACTTTATCTCAAGGGTAAGCTTTAACTTAAAGGGGCTGTCCAGAATGTGCCGTCATCGTAACGTTTCTGACTAATTTACTCATATTCAAATGCATTTATTCAGCTTTAATGTTTCGAGCCCACGGTACAACTCTTTTGCCAATATATATAAACATGCCATAAATTCAGGCGTACCTTTTAAATATAGATATGACGTCTTCATGCTATGTATGAATGGGTACCACTACTATTTTACAGCGAACAGTACTTCTAGCTGTCCAAACAGCAAATATGCGATGCGTTTAAAATGTCATATTACATAAAAATACATTGAAGTTTTGAAACTATATATCAGTGGTTACATGCCAGTAGTTGACATATATTATAAATGCGCACTAAAATTGAAGAATTCCATTACCTATATCAATTGTTTTCTTAATGTATATAGTTAGATGTGTCGTTGTTACGTGTGTTCATTCGACAGATTTTGTGGGCTTAGTCCGGGAGCCAAGTGTCATTTTATTAGGGTTTTTTTTCTCAATCCATCCAACTTGATGTAAATCCTTTTAAATCCCGACCGTGTCATGAATAGCTACCCCGAATATATTATCCAGCAAATGCAGATTCGCAAAAGAAATCAGCCTATGGCTCCTGGACTAGCTACAGAATTTTACCTTCCATTGTTTCTTTAACTAAATAGTTTTAAAATAGTTTCCACTATTTGACATATATAGTTAGATGTGTCACAGTTACGTATTCTTTAGATGGACTTTAGATGGTTTGCAGGTTTTATTGTTACACTTTGTGAACTTAAGTCCTGAAGCCAAGGGTTCGTTTTATCAGATGTTTTTCTCAATCCATCCATCTTGATTCAAATCCTTTTAAAACTCCACCCTGCCACCCTACTGTCATGCAGGTTCGCCCTCCCCCCTTAAAAAAAAATAATACAAAATTGCCTTGGTTTCTGGACTACCTACGGAATTTTACCTTTAATTGTTTCTTTAACTAAATAGTGTTCGTATTGTTGTGTACATATTTTAACATCGTTTCCAAACTATATATGAATCATTGTATGTTGCTATTTGACATATTCTAAATGCGCACTGGAATTAAAGAATTGCATTACATATATGAATTGCTTTGTTCATGTATATAGTTAGATTTTTCAAAGTTACGTATTGTTTAGATGGACTTTAGATGGTTTACATGTTTTGTTGTTACACTTTGTGAACTTATTCCTGGAGCCAAGGGTTCATTTTATTTCGTTTATTATTATTATTTTATTTCATCCTAGTTGAGGTCGATATTTTAATGTGGTTTATGAATTTTTGTTATTTTGTTTTGTTATTTTTTGTTATTATTATTATTATTATCATTATTTGCATATTCCTTTAAGTGCACGCCTTTAACAAAATGACTGTGCTGTTGTGACCAGTAAGGGGTTAATATATATAAATTATATCGAAATTGACTGTACGGTACACACCTCATGAATAAACATTGATACAAGCATGAATGAGTACTTTACTAGGAATGAAGAAACCACTGCATTGTTGAATATTGAATATATTTACAAAAACAAAATCAGATGTACATATCTGGAATTGCCAAAGGTTGCAACGACCCTACCTACATACCCACCCCCATCTCCGAATTATTTTTAATTAATTAATTAAAAAAAAAAAAAATAATAATAATAAATAATACTTTTTGAAAAATAAATCATGAATAGCTACCCCAAGACAACACAACTCAGCACAGAAACAAAACTTATCTGGCAAAGCCAGGTTCCCCTAAAATCGGGCTATGGCTCCTAGACTAGCTCCATTATTTACCTGTCATTGTTTCTTTAACTAAATAGTGGTTGTATTCTTGTGTACACATTTTAATATAGTTACCAAACTATATTTGAATGGTTGCATACCACTATATGATATATATATTCAACATGCACGCTAAATCTGAAGACTTTCATTACGTATATACATTGCTTTCTTCGTGTAAATGTTTCATGATTATGCATTATTTAGATGGTTTACCATTTGTATTGTTACAATTGGTGGGCTTCGTTTTATTTGTGTGCTTCATTTTATTTGTGGGCTTCATTTTATTTGTGGGTTTTTTTTGTGGGTTTTTTATACGTGTTCTGTTTTTGTTTGGAATTTTTTTGTGTTTATTTTTTTGCATATCCTATTCAGTGCTAAAATGTAACAAAAGTGCTATGTGTTTGTGACCAGGAACGGATTAGTACTCATAACATTGTATCGAAATGGCCTGTACAATACCTGCCTCATGAATAAACGTTCCCCCAATAAATTAATGATTTTAGTAGCAGTACTTTAGAAAAATATTTCGGTGTAACCTTCGTAAAGAAAAAGGGTTAATATCTGGAATTGCCCCAAAGTTGCAAACGCTCCGCCACCCTACCCGCCCCCAATAACGATCAGCTACCCGTAGACAGAATAGCAGCAAAGAAAATTAATTACCCAGCAAATCCAGGTCTCTCTCTCCCCCCCCCCCCCCCCCCCTTCATGTAGCCTATGGCCCCGGACAAGCTGCAGTATTTTAAATGATGCTTTTATCTTGTGCATAGTTATTTTCGTAAAAAAAAATAATTAGATTATATAAAATTAAAATATAATTATTGTTGTTACACATTGTTTTTGTTGTTTGAGTTTTGGGGGTTTGGACTGTATAGAATTTGCTGCCATTATAAGGCTTCCAACTTAGGAACTATCTTCAGTGGCTAAAATTGTTTGTTAAATTCATTGTCTTGTTTTTGTATATTCAGTGTGTTTGTGATCGTACTCATGTGTATCTCTTATTGAGTATGCAGAAGACAAATATATATTGGGAAATAAAATAAAATTAGGCTAGCACAAACCTTAAGACAATCAGAAATGCATTGGATGTAAAGAGTGTAATATTGAAAACAACAAAAGTTCAATCGTCAACAAGGGTCTGATAGCTGGAAACATTAACAATGGCAAAATTCTTTAAAAAAAAAAAATACTAATATATATTTAACACCGAAACTCTCAAAGTATATATTGTTTGAGTGTTTTGAATTGGTATTTCTGAAACTACGAACACTGATTCCCAGGGTCATTGTTCACAAACTAGTGGAGTGATATTTTAGAAATTTTAAATTGATGATTTGTTTTTTTGTTTTGTTTTTAAATTAAGTTGTAAACAATTATGTCCAGATTTCAAAATCTATTTTTACTATTGTTTTTATTAGTTTATTCTGATATTTGGTACAAAGATCCTCTGCGGAAGTGTCCACATTAAAAGCGAGACGATAAATACTGTTATTTATTTATTAACTAAGTTTAATTGAAAATTAGAAAGCCTACCTTCACCTTGGATTTTGATCAGATAGCTATGAAACTTAATACTGCGATTATGTTACAATATCAACATACTAACAGACATGTGTTTTGTAAGTTTACAATTTTAACACTCAAAAGTCTCTTTTGAATTATCACCTACTAACGACAAAATTTAAAATTAAATAGCGGAGTTCTTTAGACTGACATACCTCTTGTTTATTTAAATAAGCAACTCATCTTAATGATGTTTTGTTTTTTTTTTTTTTTTTTTTTTTTTTAATATATATACAGTAGAATCTCATTGGCTCGAACGCCCAACGGTCGAACCTACCGGTATTCTCGAACCAAGAACAATGTCCCGATTGTTTTCTCTATTAAACCCTTTAGTTTGGTGCTGATTGGTCGAATACCCCTGGGGTCGAACAGAAGCTTTCCCTCGAACCAGTTTATTGGTCCGAACTGTAAAATTAAACATATTTAGCTCGACGACTAAGTCTATGCGAAGAAATACAATTTTTGTTTTATGTACGAATTTTTCATCGACCCTTTCACGTCAGTCACAAAGTAAGTTATTATAAATTCGGGAGTGGAACGAATTAATCCTAGATCATATGCTGGCTTAACATGTTCTTTATTTAGCACCTATCGGTAATTATCTTTCTAGTACAGACAATTGTACTTCGATAATCGTTAGCTGAATGAACCTTGCATGTAAGACCAATCAGTTGGTGAGCCTAGGCAGGCCTTGCCGGTTTACTTTAATCATTTTAATCGCTACTCTACGCATGAGCGTCAGCATATTTTGAAATACAGGAGAGATCAATGTAATGTAGTGATTGCAACAATAACAGGTAAAGGGCCTCCGCCTGTGCTTCATGCACTTTCATTTTTTCTTAACGTTGTGAATATGTCGCAAAAAGATTCCACAACAGCATAATATAGATATAGATATTCCAACAAACAAGCTATTAGCTTTTGATTACGACGGATTGCAATTGTTACACGTTGTTTTCTCGTGTGTGTTCCAGTCTGTTGCTTCGTGTTTCTTGAAATAAATTGTAAACTTCTGTAGTGTTTTTTTGTGTGTATGATTATACCTAACAAACCAAATATATCTTTATTTAGATATGTTTTGGTGCCGGTGTAAAAGGAACGCAGGTCCGTAGGACCTCGATTCTTAGGAACAGTAGTCCTATCGGACCTCCATAGCTTAGGAACCATAGTCCTACCCGGACTTTCATACCTGATTTATTTTTAAGTTGTTTTTATCTTAGGACTTGTATTCCTACCGGACTTAAATTCCTTCTACAGCAGTGACAGAAATACAAGTCCGGCAAATTAGATGTCCGTTTGTTATACTCAAAGTGAGGTTTTGGCAGCCTTCCCTCGTAGTGTGATGGATAAGTATATGAGTCTCTATGTCAAAATATTGTTTTTAAGTTTGAGTATCAACTTTTTTAGGTCATATACTTGTGGATCAGATACGTGAGTGAATTTTTGTAATCGTCTTACATTTTTGTCAGCATATTGAAGTCGGACGAATATCTTGTTTTTTTCAAAAGTATATAATGCAACTACAGATATAAAGTAGGCTATGTGTTCATGTGTTCAACACGTAGAAATATATATCTAAAAAACAATATGTAGCCCAAAATTGTTAAAATCAAAATTAGACATATTTCACTTGTCAAACTCTTTTCAATGTCAGCTAAACGTCAGTGTTGTATGTATGTCTGATATGACATGTTATCGATGGAACACGCATATGCGATACCGAAAATTGAAAGACGCAAATATCAAAAGAAATAACTTTTAATTAACAAAACTTCCATTCAAGGTTACACAGAAAAGAAACAAAACTGAGATTACGTAGCAACAGACTTACACCCAGCTGTGTGTCACTTCGATCAAATCCACGTGGCCATGCAGTTTTACAGAACCACGTCACCTTGTAGATAAAGTGGTAAAGACAAAGTGCATACGAAACTCGGTATACATTTAACAGGTACCTCTGACTGCTTGGCTGTTGTATCCATGAAAATTAGTTTAAAAATCATAAATAAGTTCGCGCGTAATTAAATTCGCGGTGCTGTCAACGTGTTTTATTTTATTCGCGAACATGTTTGCGTATACGGTAAGGAATATTATTCCATTTACCCAACTTGACCGTATATGTTCGGTCTCAGTTGGAATGACCATCCCTCATTATATGCTCAAGTGAATCACTCATTTTAAAATAAATGAAACTAACAAGGATGCATTTCCTGCTATACTACATAAGGCAGAACAATGCTAGTAATCACTACCCTGCATGTGACAGCCATGCGCGATCAAGGACTGCTAATACGGCGTGCGCATGTCGTCTACAGCCGGAACCGGCTGCACTCAAAAACAGTGTTAGAGTTACAGCTATTTGCAGAACAACTTGATTAATTACAGATATACACCTGTCAGTAAATGTAATATAAATATTCTCACACTCTATATGTTTTACAGGGAAGGATGACACGATCCTCCCTACACATTTCATTTCTAATCTAAGCTGCCCACCACAGCTCTGGACATTCCTGTACCCTCTGGCAAAAACCCTGACCCCCACCCCTCACCCAACTTTTGTATTTATTATATATATGTTACAGTTAATCAGTATAATCAGGTAATATGTATATTACCTGATTTTTTCAGCTAATATGTATATTACCTGTTTCACTCAGGTAATATGTATATTAGCTGAAACAATCAGGCAATATACATATTACCTGAAATATACTTCACTATTTTATACACTCCCCCAGTGATGGGGGGCCAATGGACACTTTCGGGAAAAATGAGCTGGCCTGAAATCTTCACCATGTATTTCCATCATTCTACTCACAATATTAGCTGTAATCCATGTACAAATGCAGACTGATTTATTTGGAATCCTATATAGCGTCTTGGTAGTAATGCGAATATAAATATACCTGTGTTCCAGATTCGGACATTTTCGTTTCATTCGGACAATAAAAATCAGCCTGCCCCCACCCCACCCCTACTTCCAAAAAAGGGAGCCTGAATGCCTATTGTGACCAAAACTGTCAAGTGTAAAAGTGTCATGAATAGTTAGTCTGTTTAAAAATATCTGTGTAAATTGTGTGTGCATATTATTGATAGTATGATAATTGTTCAGGGGTTATTGTTTTGTCTTAATCAGTGTAGTGGCCCATTGAGCTGCTAAAACCCACTATTTCTATTAAATGATAAATCTTAATGATAACCATTTAACATAATGTGTTATCGATGGTATAGTTGGTTGGGACTAAGATATAGAGCCCAGAGTCTGATATGTCATATGTTAGACCAAATTAATGTTTGAAAATGAGTAAAATTGACAAAGCAGGCACATGTTCAGTAAATTATGCATGGGGGAGGTCTAGACTGTGGCAGGTAGACATTTGTTTTGAAGAGGAGTGTTTACACCACGCCACCCCACCCCATTATTATTATCAAATACCAGTATATAATGTCTAACAGATAATTGTGTTGGTATATCCGATGGGCAAATTATACTTATCTGCGAGTACATGCTTCGAATTATGGAAAATCTTTTCGAGTTACTTTTAAATGTTTAAGCATTTATTAGTTGGAACAACACGCAATGAATAAAGACCTTAGTTTTGCTCGTGTAATAAGGTCAACAAAATGTGTGCATACTCTTGGAAATGATATACATGGAAAATACTGGAATAAATAGAAAATATTAAATACGGAGAGACGCCAGTATCCCAAGTTAATTAAATAAACCAGAAAGGAAACTGCTTTTCATTGTGTTTACATTTATAATTAATTTTTTATATGTACCATCGGATTTAATTTTGATTGTCCAGGAATGCAAGTCCGACCCGGACTTAATATCCTAGCAGTCAGACCAGTATTCCTGAGGAATGTAAGGCCTAGGACTTGCATTCCTAGGTATATTAGACCTAGGACCTGCATTCCTAGGATACTAAGTCCGACCAGACAACTATTCCTACGGATTTGCATTCCGTTTACACCGGGGTGGTGTTAAACATTATTTCATCCATTCATATTTTGTTTAAAGAAAGTACATGTATATAAGAACAGTGATGCAGTTATCATAGGCTTCGTACAAATTAAATATCCTGCATATATATCCTACTGTATGCTGCCCAACAGTCTGATATAATTGTCGTTTTGTCTTTCATGTTGTCGTTGTTTTTTTCATTAAGGGTAGAAATGTCCGGATCTCGTTTCGCTATTTGCACCAAAAGCAAATACTCTCTCCGCATACCTCCAAAAACCCACCGTCTCTCTACTCACCGTCCGCGGTTCCGATTGTGTTCTTTTTTTGAAGTCGACTAGTTTGACCTCTGTTATGTGTTTTGGTTTGAGCTTGTTCGATTGAAAATTGTTTAGCAATACAGTACAGTAATAAAACACTGCGTCCGATTCATAGCTTTGAAGCCTCGAAACAATTGTACTTGATTTTCACTATTTGTTTTATTGCACTGGAACCTGTACCCCGAATAATTGTCGCTTTTTTATTAATAATTAATACTTTCACTAATCCATTAGGAATATTACTGGTATTTATAAACTTTCCGTATGAGCGCTCGTTACTGGCACAGGTGTCCATTACTGGTAAGGAATGTTGATCACTGGTAATAATGCTGATCACTGGTAAGGAATGTAGATTCCTGGCAAGGAATGTTAATCATTGTTAAGGAATGTTGATCACTGGTAATGACTGTAGATCACTGGTAAGAAATGTTGACCACTGGTAAGAAATGTTGACCACTGCTGTTTTATTGCATTGGAACCTGTATGTCGGATAATTGTGACTTTTTTTATTAATAATTAATACTTTCACTAATCCATTTTCATAACTGGTAACACATTTTGATAACTGGTAAGAAATGTAGATCACTGGTAAGGAATGTTGATCACTCGTAAGGAATGTTGATCACTGGTAAGGAATGTAGATCACTGGTATGGAATGTCTATCACTGGTATGGAATGTCTATCACTGGTAATGAATGTTGATCACTGGTAAGGAAAGTAGATCACTGATAAGGAATGTAGATCACTGGTAAGGAATGTTGACCACTGGTAAGGAATGTAGGTCATTGTTAAGGAATGTTGATCACTGGTAAGGACTGTAGATACCCACTCTCTTGAGATGCTTATGTGTCAAAATATTGGCCATGGGCAGAATACATGTCGTAACAGATTGGCACGTGCTCGTTGTGGCCAGTATGATCATGACAGCAAGGCATGTCAAAATGGTATGGCAAGCAAGACATGTCAAGATGATATGGCATGTACCAACTGCAAAGACCAACATTTTGCTTATTCACGTGAAGGTGGAAAGTCGAAAAGCACGTACAGCAGGTGAAAGCAAAAACAAACCCACCTGTCTATTTATGAGGCACGAAAACTTGTAGAGACCTCCTCACCTGTGGTGGCAGGTAGATCGTATGCTGCTGCAGTTAAGGTTTCTACAGTCAGTGTTGCCACTCGGACGGATTAAACTTGGTCTAATGGTGATGATCGATTTAAGAAGATTTCAGATATTGCTAAGGCTCAAAAGCAAGCCATAAAAGTTGTTGAAAAGAAAGTTGTTAAATCTACAGGTTTAACTGCAGAGCCAGGTCCCAGTAAGCCTAAGTCAGGACAAGACACTAAGGCTCAAAATAAAAATAAGGATTGTTCTTCAGGTCGATTGGAGAAGTGTGAAAACAACCGATTCCTTTAGACAATCCTTGTGAATCTTTGGCTGATTTGAATGATGATATGGGCATATCACCATATTTAAACTACTTTATCCAAGGTTAATCTTTAACTTAAAGGGGCTGTCCAGAATTAAACTACTTTATCTCAAGTTAAGCTTTAACTTAAAGGGGCGCCAGAATTATACCTACTTTATCTCAAGTTAGCTTTACTTTAAAGGGGCTGTCCCAGGATTATAACTACTTTAACTCAAAGGCCTTTCCGGATTAAATACTTTACCTTCAAGGGTTAACTAAAGGGGGCTGTCCAGAATTATAACTACTTTACCTCAAGGGTAAGCTTTAAACTTAAAAGGGCTGTCCCAGGAATTATAACTACTTACCTCAAGGGTAAGCTTTAACTTGGAGGGCTGTCCAGGATTATAACTACTTTATATCAAGGTTAAACTTTAACTTAAAGGGGCTGTCCTGGATTATAACTACTTTATCTCAAGGTTAATCTTTAACTCAGAGGGCTGTCCAGGACTATATCTACTTTATCTCAAGTTAAGCTTTAACTTAAAAGGGGCTGTTGTTAAACTTTAACTTAAAGGGGCTGTCCAGAATTATAACTACTTTATCTCAAGTTAAGCTTTAACTTAAAGGGGCTGTCCAGAATTATAACTACTTTATGTCAAGTTAAGCTTTAACTTAAAGGGGCTGTCCAGAATTATAACTACTTTACCTCAATGTTAAACTTTAACTTAAAGGGGCTGTCCAGAATTATAACTACTTTACCTCAAGGTTAATCTTTAACTTAAAGGGGCTGTCCAGAATCATAACTACTTTATTTCAAGGTTAAACTTTAACTTAAAGGGGCTGTCCAGAATCATAACTACTTTATTTCAAGGTTAAACTAACTTAAAAGGGCTGTCCAGAATTATAACTACTTTATCTCAAGTTAAGCTTTAACTTAAAGGGGTTGTCCAGAACTATAACTACTTTATCTCAAGTTAAGCTTTAACTTAAAGGGGCTGTTCAGGATTATAACTACTTTATCTCAAGGTTAATCTTTAACTTAAAGGGGCTGTCCAGAATTATAAGTACTTTATCTCAAGGGTAAGCTTTAACTTAAAGGGGCTGTCCAGAATGTGCCGTCATCGTAACGTTTCTGACTAATTTACTCATATTCAAATGCATTTATTCAGCTTTAATGTTTCGAGCCCACGGTACAACTCTTTTGCCAATATATATAAACATGCCATAAATTCAGGCGTACCTTTTAAATATAGATATGACGTCTTCATGCTATGTATGAATGGGTACCACTACTATTTTACAGCGAACAGTACTTCTAGCTGTCCAAACAGCAAATATGCGATGCGTTTAAAATGTCATATTACATAAAAATACATTGAAGTTTTGAAACTATATATCAGTGGTTACATGCCAGTAGTTGACATATATTATAAATGCGCACTAAAATTGAAGAATTCCATTACCTATATCAATTGTTTTCTTAATGTATATAGTTAGATGTGTCGTTGTTACGTGTGTTCATTCGACAGATTTTGTGGGCTTAGTCCGGGAGCCAAGTGTCATTTTATTAGGGTTTTTTTTCTCAATCCATCCAACTTGATGTAAATCCTTTTAAATCCCGACCGTGTCATGAATAGCTACCCCGAATATTATTATCCAGCAAATGCAGATTCGCAAAAGAAATCAGCCTATGGCTCCTGGACTAGCTACAGAATTTTACCTTCCATTGTTTCTTTAACTAAATAGTTTTAAAATAGTTTCCACTATTTGACATATATAGTTAGATGTGTCACAGTTACGTATTCTTTAGATGGACTTTAGATGGTTTGCAGGTTTTATTGTTACACTTTGTGAACTTAAGTCCTGAAGCCAAGGGTTCGTTTTATCAGATGTTTTTCTCAATCCATCCATCTTGATTCAAATCCTTTTAAAACTCCACCCTGCCACCCTACTGTCATGCAGGTTCGCCCTCCCCCCTTAAAAAAAAATAATACAAAATTGCCTTGGTTTCTGGACTACCTACGGAATTTTACCTTTAATTGTTTCTTTAACTAAATAGTGTTCGTATTGTTGTGTACATATTTTAACATCGTTTCCAAACTATATATGAATCATTGTATGTTGCTATTTGACATATTCTAAATGCGCACTGGAATTAAAGAATTGCATTACATATATGAATTGCTTTGTTCATGTATATAGTTAGATTTTTCAAAGTTACGTATTGTTTAGATGGACTTTAGATGGTTTACATGTTTTGTTGTTACACTTTGTGAACTTATTCCTGGAGCCAAGGGTTCATTTTATTTCGTTTATTATTATTATTTTATTTCATCCTAGTTGAGGTCGATATTTTAATGTGGTTTATGAATTTTTGTTATTTTGTTTTGTTATTTTTTGTTATTATTATTATTATTATCATTATTTGCATATTCCTTTAAGTGCACGCCTTTAACAAAATGACTGTGCTGTTGTGACCAGTAAGGGGTTAATATATATAAATTATATCGAAATTGACTGTACGGTACACACCTCATGAATAAACATTGATACAAGCATGAATGAGTACTTTACTAGGAATGAAGAAAACCACTGCATTGTTGAATATTGAATATATTTACAAAAACAAAATCAGATGTACATATCTGGAATTGCCAAAGGTTGCAACGACCCTACCTACATACCCACCCCCATCTCCGAATTATTTTTAATTAATTAATTAAAAAAAAAAAAAATAATAATAATAAATAATACTTTTTGAAAAATAAATCATGAATAGCTACCCCAAGACAACACAACTCAGCACAGAAACAAAACTTATCTGGCAAAGCCAGGTTCCCCTAAAATCGGGCTATGGCTCCTAGACTAGCTCCATTATTTACCTGTCATTGTTTCTTTAACTAAATAGTGGTTGTATTCTTGTGTACACATTTTAATATAGTTACCAAACTATATTTGAATGGTTGCATACCACTATATGATATATATATTCAACATGCACGCTAAATCTGAAGACTTTCATTACGTATATACATTGCTTTCTTCGTGTAAATGTTTCATGATTATGCATTATTTAGATGGTTTACCATTTGTATTGTTACAATTGGTGGGCTTCGTTTTATTTGTGTGCTTCATTTTATTTGTGGGCTTCATTTTATTTGTGGGTTTTTTTTGTGGGTTTTTTATACGTGTTCTGTTTTTGTTTGGAATTTTTTTTGTGTTTATTTTTTTGCATATCCTATTCAGTGCTAAAATGTAACAAAAGTGCTATGTGTTTGTGACCAGGAACGGATTAGTACTCATAACATTGTATCGAAATGGCCTGTACAATACCTGCCTCATGAATAAACGTTCCCCCAATAAATTAATGATTTTAGTAGCAGTACTTTAGAAAAATATTTCGGTGTAACCTTCGTAAAGAAAAAGGGTTAATATCTGGAATTGCCCCAAAGTTGCAAACGCTCCGCCACCCTACCCGCCCCCAATAACGATCAGCTACCCGTAGACAGAATAGCAGCAAAGAAAATTAATTACCCAGCAAATCCAGGTCTCTCTCCCCCCCCCCCCCCCCCCCTTCATGTAGCCTATGGCCCCGGACAAGCTGCAGTATTTTAAATGATGCTTTTATCTTGTGCATAGTTATTTTCGTAAAAAAAAAATAATTAGATTATATAAAATTAAAATATAATTATTGTTGTTACACATTGTTTTTGTTGTTTGAGTTTTGGGGGTTTGGACTGTATAGAATTTGCTGCCATTATAAGGCTTCCAACTTAGGAACTATCTTCAGTGGCTAAAATTGTTTGTTAAATTCATTGTCTTGTTTTTGTATATTCAGTGTGTTTGTGATCGTACTCATGTGTATCTCTTATTGAGTATGCAGAAGACAAATATATATTGGGAAATAAAATAAAATTAGGCTAGCACAAACCTTAAGACAATCAGAAATGCATTGGATGTAAAGAGTGTAATATTGAAAACAACAAAAGTTCAATCGTCAACAAGGGTCTGATAGCTGGAAACATTAACAATGGCAAAATTCTTTAAAAAAAAAAAATACTAATATATATTTAACACCGAAACTCTCAAAGTATATATTGTTTGAGTGTTTTGAATTGGTATTTCTGAAACTACGAACACTGATTCCCAGGGTCATTGTTCACAAACTAGTGGAGTGATATTTTAGAAATTTTAAATTGATGATTTGTTTTTTTGTTTTGTTTTTAAATTAAGTTGTAAACAATTATGTCCAGATTTCAAAATCTATTTTTACTATTGTTTTTTATTAGTTTATTCTGATATTTGGTACAAAGATCCTCTGCGGAAGTGTCCACATTAAAAGCGAGACGATAAATACTGTTATTTATTTATTAACTAAGTTTAATTGAAAATTAGAAAGCCTACCTTCACCTTGGATTTTGATCAGATAGCTATGAAACTTAATACTGCGATTATGTTACAATATCAACATACTAACAGACATGTGTTTTGTAAGTTTACAATTTTAACACTCAAAAGTCTCTTTGAATTATCACCTACTAACGACAAAATTTAAAATTAAATAGCGGAGTTCTTTAGACTGACATACCTCTTGTTTATTTAAATAAGCAACTCATCTTAATGATGTTTTGTTTTTTTTTTTTTTTTTTTTTTTTTAATATATATACAGTAGAATCTCATTGGCTCGAACGCCCAACGGTCGAACCTACCGGTATTCTCGAACCAAGAACAATGTCCCGATTGTTTCTCTCTATTAAACCCTTTTATTTTGGTGCTGATTGGTCGAATATCCCTGGGGTCGAACAGAAGCTTTCCCTCGAACTAGTTTATTGGTCCGAACTGTAATATTAAACATATTTTAGCTCGAACGACTAAGTCTATGCGAAGAAATACAATTTTTGTTTTATGTACGAATTTTTCATCGACCCTTTCACGTCAGTCACAAAGTAAGTTATTATAAATTCGGAAGTGGAACGAATTAATCCTAGATCATATGCTGGCTTAACATGTTCTTTATTTAGCACCTATCGGTAATTATCTTTCTAGTACAGACAATTGTACTTCGATAATCGTTAGCTGAATGAACCTTGCATGTAAGACCAATCAGTTGGTGAGCCTAGGCAGGCCTTGCCGGTTACTTTAATCATTTTAATCGCTACTCTACGCATGAGCGTCAGCATATTTTGAAATACAGGAGAGATCAATGTAATGTAGTGATTGCAACAATAACAGGTAAAGGGCCTCCGCCTGTGCTTCATGCACTTTCATTTTTTCTTAACGTTGTGAATATGTCGCAAAAAGATTCCACAACAGCATAATATAGATATAGATATTCCAACAAACAAGCTATTAGCTTTTGATTACGACGGATTGCAATTGTTACACGTTGTTTTCTCGTGTGTGTTCCAGTCTGTTGCTTCGTGTTTCTTGAAATAAATTGTAAACTTCTGTAGTGTTTTTTTGTGTGTATGATTATACCTAACAAACAAATATATCTTTATTTAGATATGTTTTGGTGCCGGTGTAAAAGGAACGCAGGTCCGTAGGACCTCGATTCTTAGGAACAGTAGTCCTATCGGACCTCCATAGCTTAGGAACCATAGTCCTACCCGGACTTTCATACCTGATTTATTTTTAAGTTGTTTTTATCTTAGGACTTGTATTCCTACCGGACTTAAATTCCTTCTACAGCAGTGACAGAAATACAAGTCCGGCAAATTAGATGTCCGTTTGTTATACTCAAAGTGAGGTTTTGGCAGCCTTCCCTCGTAGTGTGATGGATAAGTATATGAGTCTCTATGTCAAAATATTGTTTTTAAGTTTGAGTATCAACTTTTTTAGGTCATATACTTGTGGATCAGATACGTGAGTGAATTTTTGTAATCGTCTTACATTTTTGTCAGCATATTGAAGTCGGACGAATATCTTGTTTTTTTCAAAAGTATATAATGCAACTACAGATATAAAGTAGGCTATGTGTTCATGTGTTCAACACGTAGAAATATATATCTAAAAAACAATATGTAGCCCAAAATTGTTAAAATCAAAATTAGACATATTTCACTTGTCAAACTCTTTTCAATGTCAGCTAAACGTCAGTGTTGTATGTATGTCTGATATGACATGTTATCGATGGAACACGCATATGCGATACCGAAAATTGAAAGACGCAAATATCAAAAGAAATAACTTTTAATTAACAAAACTTCCATTCAAGGTTACACAGAAAAGAAACAAAACTGAGATTACGTAGCAACAGACTTACACCCAGCTGTGTGTCACTTCGATCAAATCCACGTGGCCATGCAGTTTTACAGAACCACGTCACCTTGTAGATAAAGTGGTAAAGACAAAGTGCATACGAAACTCGGTATACATTTAACAGGTACCTCTGACTGCTTGGCTGTTGTATCCATGAAAATTAGTTTAAAAATCATAAATAAGTTCGCGCGTAATTAAATTCGCGGTGCTGTCAACGTGTTTTATTTTATTCGCGAACATGTTTGCGTATACGGTAAGGAATATTATTCCATTTACCCAACTTGACCGTATATGTTCGGTCTCAGTTGGAATGACCATCCCTCATTATATGCTCAAGTGAATCACTCATTTTAAAATAAATGAAACTAACAAGGATGCATTTCCTGCTATACTACATAAGGCAGAACAATGCTAGTAATCACTACCCTGCATGTGACAGCCATGCGCGATCAAGGACTGCTAATACGGCGTGCGCATGTCGTCTACAGCCGGAACCGGCTGCACTCAAAAACAGTGTTTAGAGTTACAGCTATTTGCAGAACAACTTGATTAATTACAGATATACACCTGTCAGTAAATGTAATATAAATATTCTCACACTCTATATGTTTTACAGGGAAGGATGACACGATCCTCCCTACACATTTCATTTCTAATCTAAGCTGCCCACCACAGCTCTGGACATTCCTGTACCCTCTGGCAAAAACCCTGACCCCCACCCCTCACCCAACTTTTGTATTTATTATATATATGTTACAGTTAATCAGTATAATCAGGTAATATGTATATTACCTGATTTTTTCAGCTAATATGTATATTACCTGTTTCACTCAGGTAATATGTATATTAGCTGAAACAATCAGGCAATATACATATTACCTGAAATATACTTCACTATTTTATACACTCCCCCAGTGATGGGGGGCCAATGGACACTTTCGGGAAAAATGAGCTGGCCTGAAATCTTCACCATGTATTTCCATCATTCTACTCACAATATTAGCTGTAATCCATGTACAAATGCAGACTGATTTATTTGGAATCCTATATAGCGTCTTGGTAGTAATGCGAATATAAATATACCTTGTGTTCCAGATTCGGACATTTTCGTTTCATTCGGACAATAAAAATCAGCCTGCCCCCACCCCACCCCTACTTCCAAAAAAGGGAGCCTGAATGCCTATTGTGACCAAAACTGTCAAGTGTAAAAGTGTCATGAATAGTTAGTCTGTTTAAAAATATCTGTGTAAATTGTGTGTGCATATTATTGATAGTATGATAATTGTTCAGGGGTTATTGTTTTGTCTTAATCAGTGTAGTGGCCCATTGAGCTGCTAAAACCCACTATTTCTATTAAATGATAAATCTTAATGATAACCATTTAACATAATGTGTTATCGATGGTATAGTTGGTTGGGACTAAGATATAGAGCCCAGAGTCTGATATGTCATATGTTAGACCAAATTAATGTTTGAAAATGAGTAAAATTGACAAAGCAGGCACATGTTCAGTAAATTATGCATGGGGGAGGTCTAGACTGTGGCAGGTAGACATTTGTTTTTGAAGAGGAGTGTTTACACCACGCCACCCCACCCCATTATTATTATCAAATACCAGTATATAATGTCTAACAGATAATTGTGTTGGTATATCCGATGGGCAAATTATACTTATCTGCGAGTACATGCTTCGAATTATGGAAAATCTTTTCGAGTTACTTTTAAATGTTTAAGCATTTATTAGTTGGAACAACACGCAATGAATAAAGACCTTAGTTTTGCTCGTGTAATAAGGTCAACAAAATGTGTGCATACTCTTGGAAATGATATACATGGAAAATACTGGAATAAATAGAAAATATTTAAATACGGAGAGACGCCAGTATCCCAAGTTAATTAAATAAACCAGAAAGGAAACTGCTTTTCATTGTGTTTACATTTATAATTAATTTTTTATATGTACCATCGGATTTAAATTTTGATTGTCCAGGAATGCAAGTCCGACCCGGACTTAATATCCTAGCAGTCAGACCAGTATTCCTGAGGAATGTAAGGCCTAGGACTTGCATTCCTAGGTATATTAGACCTAGGACCTGCATTCCTAGGATACTAAGTCCGACCAGACAACTATTCCTACGGATTTGCATTCCGTTTACACCGGGGTGGTGTTAAACATTATTTCATCCATTCATATTTTGTTTAAAGAAAGTACATGTATATAAGAACAGTGATGCAGTTATCATAGGCTTCGTACAAATTAAATATCCTGCATATATATCCTACTGTATGCTGCCCAACAGTCTGATATAATTGTCGTTTTGTCTTTCATGTTGTCGTTGTTTTTTTCATTAAGGGTAGAAATGTCCGGATCTCGTTTCGCTATTTGCACCAAAAGCAAATACTCTCTCCGCATACCCTCCAAAAACCCACCGTCTCTCTACTCACCGTCCGCGGTTCCGATTGTGTTCTTTTTTTGAAGTCGACTAGTTTGACCTCTGTTATGTGTTTTGGTTTGAGCTTGTTCGATTGAAAATTGTTTAGCAATACAGTACAGTAATAAAACACTGCGTCCGATTCATAGCTTTGAAGCCTCGAAACAATTGTACTTGATTTTCACTATTTGTTTTATTGCACTGGAACCTGTACCCCGAATAATTGTCGCTTTTTTATTAATAATTAATACTTTCACTAATCCATTAGGAATATTACTGGTATTTATAAACTTTCCGTATGAGCGCTCGTTACTGGCACAGGTGTCCATTACTGGTAAGGAATGTTGATCACTGGTAATAAATGCTGATCACTGGTAAGGAATGTAGATTCCTGGCAAGGAATGTTAATCATTGTTAAGGAATGTTGATCACTGGTAATGACTGTAGATCACTGGTAAGAAATGTTGACCACTGGTAAGAAATGTTGACCACTGCTGTTTTATTGCATTGGAACCTGTATGTCGGATAATTGTGACTTTTTTTATTAATAATTAATACTTTCACTAATCCATTTTCATAACTGGTAACACATTTTGATAACTGGTAAGAAATGTAGATCACTGGTAAGGAATGTTGATCACTCGTAAGGAATGTTGATCACTGGTAAGGAATGTAGATCACTGGTATGGAATGTCTATCACTGGTATGGAATGTCTATCACTGGTAATGAATGTTGATCACTGGTAAGGAAAGTAGATCACTGATAAGGAATGTAGATCACTGGTAAGGAATGTTGACCACTGGTAAGGAATGTAGGTCATTGTTAAGGAATGTTGATCACTGGTAAGGACTGTAGATACCCACTCTCTTGAGATGCTTATGTGTCAAAATATTGGCCATGGGCAGAATACATGTCGTAACAGATTGGCACGTGCTCGTTGTGGCCAGTATGATCATGACAGCAAGGCATGTCAAAATGGTATGGCAAGCAAGACATGTCAAGATGATATGGCATGTACCAACTGCAAAGACCAACATTTTGCTTATTCACGTGAAGGTGGAAAGTCGAAAAGCACGTACAGCAGGTGAAAGCAAAAACAAACCCACCTGTCTATTTATGAGGCACGAAAACTTGTAGAGACCTCCTCACCTGTGGTGGCAGGTAGATCGTATGCTGCTGCAGTTAAGGTTTCTACAGTCAGTGTTGCCACTCGGACGGATTAAACTTGGTCTAATGGTGATGATCGATTTAAGAAGATTTCAGATATTGCTAAGGCTCAAAAGCAAGCCATAAAAGTTGTTGAAAAGAAAGTTGTTAAATCTACAGGTTTAACTGCAGAGCCAGGTCCCAGTAAGCCTAAGTCAGGACAAGACACTAAGGCTCAAAATAAAAATAAGGATTGTTCTTCAGGTCGATTGGAGAAGTGTGAAAACAACCGATTCCTTTAGACAATCCTTGTGAATCTTTGGCTGATTTGAATGATGATATGGGCATATCACCATATGATCATCCACAATCTACACGATTGCCTTGACTAATTCAGTCACCAGCGGAACTGCTGTGGCCTTAGGATAAATTAAGTATTTTAATTCACAAACATAATCCTCTTGCAGTTTGTCTTCAACAAACTTTCTAGGACAGTGGTCACATTACTATGAGAAGATTACCCAGGGATTTCTACTCGCCTGGGGCGAGCCTTAGCTGCTATTTCTGGTGTGTGTGTGTGTGTGTGTGTGTGTGTGTGTGCGTGCGTGCGTGCGCGTGTCCAAGGGAGAGGGGGAGATTTCCTGTGACCCCGGTCTGGGAGTGGCAGTCCTCTGGCGGTGCAGGAAGGATGTATGTGTTGTTTAGGAAACGGTTAGGTAGTGAAAGTCCTCTGACGGTGCAGGAAGTATGTATGCATAGTCCCGGTCTGAGAGTGGCAGTCCTCAGGCAGGATGTATGTGTTGTCCAGGAAATGGTTAGAGTGGCAGTCCTCTGTGGCGGTGCAGGAAGGATGTATGTATGTATTGTCAGGAAAGGTTTAGAGAGTGGCTGCCCTATAGACGAGACACTAGATAGAGATTCACTTCATTAATCCTTATTGTCCAGGAAAGGTTTAGAGAGTGGCTGTCCTATAGACGGGACACTAGATAGAGATGTATGTATGTATTGTCCAGGAAAGGTTTAAAGAGTGGCTGTCCTATAGACGGGACACTAGATAGAGACGGGACACTAGATAGAGACGGGACACTAGACGGGACACTAGATAGAGACGGGACACTAGATAGATACGGGACACTAGATAGAGACGGGACACTATTGTTTTATGTTATATACAGGTAGGTGGGAATCCTGTGACTTGCAAGATGAGATAAACCTGTCATTTACCGCACCCAGTCAACTAAAACAATTGTTTTACGTTATATACAGGTAGGTGGGAATCCTGTGACTTGCAAGATGAGATAAACATGTCATGTACATGTTATGGGATCCCTGAGATCTATCTATGTATGTGTCATGTAGTTTTCTCCGTCCTCATCTTCCACACCAATCCCAAAAACTGACATGGTTCATTGAAGTCAATAATCCACTTTTAATTTTAGTCTTGCATTTACTTGCAGGTATGGCCTTTTTAAAGATCACCTTTGGAACTATTATGGTTATTTTTTTCATGGTAGTCAACACTGTTAGAGGTAAGAATTCAATTAATTATTTAAATAATCAAGCAAAAAAAAAAATAATAATAAAAAAAATAAATAATAATAAATAAATAAATCCTTGCAGCATTTTGTTCTTACATCCCATTTTAATAGTTTAGTGTGCATCAATATGGTATTTGTATTCTTGTAATATTGTTCAAACATATTATAGTAATGAAGGAATTTTTAATTACAGTTTAAACAACAACTAAAATAAAAGTAAAATGTTCAGTTTTTCATTTTTAACATCAGGTCATTGCTATATATAGTGTGGGAGCCAAGTGAGATGTAATTGTTGCGAGAGTTCCAAAAGGTTTGAGGTGGTTGAGGTGTAGAGGGACACCAACTCACCACAGAAACCCAATTATTAAGTAAATCTAGTGTGGGAGTAAATAGGGATCGCTAATGAAATTATCCCCAAAATGGATTTAATTGTTGTGAAAGTTCCATCCAAAATTCCTTTGCTATTTGGTAGAGGACATCTCACTGAGCCTAAAACCACTATTTAAGAAAATATATTAGACATATACATCCCCCACCACCCCGAGCGTTACGTAATATTTGAATGGTGCCTTGTTATGAGTCAACGGCGAACTTGTGATTGCAAACAGACTGAGCCTTTAAACTTGTTCTGTAAAACATGCTGACATGTTTGGTTTTAGACAGGACAATAAAGATGAAGTGGATGGTGTCGGTTTTGACCTGAAACCTCTAACTTTAATTAACAATTCCGTGTTTATGTCCAGTCTAATGGGGCAATACAACATAATTGGTCCGACCAGAAACATACCAGCGCTCTACAAAGCGAGTAAAATACTCGCCATAGCGACTAAAAAAAAAATCCCAGGCGTCTAAAAAGGAAAAATCACATTCACCAGTTGGCGACTGTCCAATAATTTTACTTTAATCTGTAAACAAAACTGGACATCGGAAAACACAGTGGATCAGTAGCAATTTATCTTCTATAAAACCTGTTTTCTATCTTAGCAGTACCATTAAAATATTAATTCGCTTAATTTCATTACATAAAATTATTGGGTACGGAATTTGCTGATTATAGTTAACAGTCGTTCACTGTTTTAGTGGTACCGGACGCAAACAGTTGTAATTACTATTTAACAACTCGAAATTACCCTTCACGAGTTAATTCGAATGCGTTCCTAATAACAATTGCATTAGTAATGTGCCGTAAAATGGCACTAAAAGCACGTGGTTAATATATTAGCTGGCTACTAAATATAAGTGGCTGGCGACTAAAATATTATACTTTACTGGCCAGGGAAGAGTAAATTTGAACTTGCTTCGTAGAACACTGATCATACATATTTTATTCGAATAAGTTTTCTACATGAGGAATACTCTTTCACCTGTAAACGTATAAAAAACATAAATGAATGAATGAATGAATGAATGAATGTTTAATGACAACCCAGCACGAAAAATACATCGGCTATTGGGTGTCAAACTATGGTAATGGAAACAAACAAGGTGATGATTAACATCAACAGAAAAATTCAAGATATAAATAAAAACAGTGTAAAGAACTGTGCAAAAATACAACTACAAATATCACAGATAAGATACTGACTTTTACTCTAAACTTCATGTTGTGCTGTATTTTAGCTTGCGACGCCGTATGAATGTTATTATATCAGCCATTCAGTATAGTTCTGTCATGCAATTTAAACTGAACTTGTTGGGCGCATTATTATGACCTCTGTCAAAAACAACAACAATAGTACAATACTATACGCCATGAGTACAATCTAAGTACTAAATGTCAAAAATCAAAAATCAAACTCAAATTATAAAAGTCAAATGCCATATAAAACGAGTATGCCCTAAACCACCGTCAGATAATTTAGTGGATATAGTGACATGTCCTGCGGAAAATGCCTAAAAGACTATGCATCAGGGGTGGGGAAAGCCCTATTGTTTCCGGTCTGTGACCGATTCTCGATCTCCGAGACCGATATTTTTTTTTTTTAAAACGTATGTTTGCCGTTTCCACTTCTGTTATTCTTGTCGGTCCTAAGCATGTGATCAATTGTATTATATGAAAAAAAAAAAAAAAAACACAACCCTTTTTGGCGGTGCATCTGCACATGTTTATTTGTCTACATCAATAAACTTATGTGCATTTTGATTCTCAAAACGTGAACCGGTCCCAAATTTAATAAAGGGTGGTCACTTGCATGCACTGCTCCACTAGGCTAGACATTCATTCAAAGCGCCGAGTCAGTCACGGGATTAAACAGTCGTTAACAATAACACCATTCTTATTGAGAAAACTATCAAGCTATTATTACACTCAAATTAAATCTAAAACAAAGGATCCAAAGTTTACAACTGGTTACACTCATTGCCCTGTGTCGATGGAAGTGTCGTTGCCATCAACACCTGTACACAGAGCTCTGTCGGGTCGAGTGTGAAAGTCCGACAAAATTGCAAGAGGCCTTTGTGAAATAAATACTGCTTTAAAATAACAATAAATGTACTGAAATAATCAATACATGTATTTATTTTAAGATATGTTAAATAATAACAAACAACTTAACAATCATTTGGATGTAAATGGACTCAGTGCTTTATTACCCTAACACATACTAATAAGCCCATGTGGAGAGCAGGCCCATATAATCTAACCAGGGTAAAACCTTCTAGGGTGAACCATAGCAGGACGGCCTTCCAATATACACATGTATAAGTGGGTAACTTTGGGTGTACTTTAGTACCCTAACACATACTAAAAAGCCCATATGGAAAGCAGGCCCATATAATCTAACTAGGGTAAAACCTTCTAGGGTGAACCATAGCAGGACGGCCTTCCAGTATTCAAATTTCATTATCCATGTCATTGTTTCTGCCAGAAAGAAATGTTTGGGCTGGGCGCTATGAAATTAATATTTACAATGTGTGTGCTGAATGCAATAGGGGGTATGGGGATCTCCCCCTGAAACAAAATGGGTTAGGTTTAGAGTTAGGGTTAAGAAAATCATACAGTAATGATAAGAGTCATTAATTTTGTCAAAAAAGGTGAACTTAAACAAATAAAATCTGTAAAAAATTGGGTATGTTGCCATACCTATTTTACCCTCTGGCAGAAACCCTGCATGTAGAAGTCTTTCTTGGGAAATTGATTTTTTATTATGCGTGATCGATTTTAGCACTATTGAAGCATTCACCTGAAAGGACATGAAAGAGACACAAAGTATGAAAGACAGTGTTTTAGTGTCTCAAAAATGGCTACTCATAATTTAGTACTAGACCAAATAACTTCTAGCTGGGTCAAAGTTCGAGGTGCACCCAACTTTTAATAGAGAAGTTAACACCACACGTCCTGTGATTGGTGATAAATGTGAGTGTGTTGATTGTAAAAAAAAACCCCCACAAAAACGTATTATCTCGGCAACGTATGGGGTTCCTGTAAGAAAACGTATGGGGTTCCTGTAAAAAAAAAGAACCCAAATTTTGTGCGGAACTAGGGTTGTCATACATACTACTCATTATCTCTGAAATGAGCAGCTCTACCCACATTTTTTTCTGATTATCTTTAAGCTATGTAATGCTATTCTCAGACTGCCAACTGCCAACTGCCAGCAGAAGGTTGGTCAACTTACTGCTCTCACGACTTCTACAACTGTCCAGTTGCTAGTCTGGGCGCTCTTACATTACAACTCTGAGCGCATCTGTCTAAGTCTGCAGTCGGGTAATTACAACGCAACCATCGAGATGGCCAACTTTCTGCTTGCAGTCGATAATCTGAGTCTAGCATAAAAATGGACCACTACTCTGATAATACAATTAAATACATACACACACACCAACACAAACATGTCTACAGCAGTAATACTATTATCTACTAATAATGTAAACTCAGTACTCTGGTAATACAATTAAATACATATACACATTCCCAGTCTGGAGCTCGATGCGGTAACTCGTGCTTGTTTCGCTTGTGCACACTGCACGTGCGTTCGAGGCTCGACTTGGAGATCTTTCACTTCGTTGTTTTATCAGCGAAGTGAAGTTTTCTATTGGGATGTATGCGGCCATTGGAACTGATTGAACGCTGGAACGCTTCTCGTTTCGACAGTCTGCACCACCAGGTTGGATTCTTTTTTAGCGACATTCCTTGCCTCCACGTCATTTCTCCGTCTGACTATGTTGACTTGTTTTTTTCGTGACTCGTATGACGGCCATTTTGCAGAACGCCACGGTTGTTCGCGTTTAGTCTCTACATGCCCGAGCCTGTCCTAGTAGCACTGGAAGATTGACTGCCCCACTCTTAAGACGAAATAGGAAGTGGGGTCGGCCCCTACTACTCTTTTCTAGACTTTACTTTGTTTTATTGTGATACCATTTCGTATGTCCCGGAGTCGGGCCCGTCCGCACCACTATACCAACCCATGACTATACCAACTGGACTATACACTAGTGTGATTCTCTCTCTCGTTCAGACGGGGCCGGCTTCTCATGATCTGTATTTCAGCACAGCACTACACCTTCAATGTCAGTGACTGCCAATCTAGGGTTTTCTTGACGGGATGCAACCCATCGCGTCCCTACAAGCTGTGCACCCTAACGGCCTTAACGAGGCCACTTACGTGGACATATAGATCGGACGTTAAACGTTTAGACCGTAGTTCAAAAGTTTATGTCGAAATTACTTCTTTTTTTTAAATATTATTAAATAGTCTGATCGTCTCTTCTTTGTCTTATTCATTTTTGGACTGTCCTTCTAAATGCTCCAAATTATATAATTATTCGACCGAGCAGTCGGCTTGTAATTTTTATTTTTCATTTTTTATTATTATTATTTTAAAAAATTCTATTAACGTTTTTACGCATTGCTATCTAACACCCCCCCCCCCCCCCCCAGACCCTCCATCCCGAGTCAGGCCACCGATCTTATCTAATTTCTTTTTGACCACCCGATCTACTCTAGCGACCACATTTAATGAGTGGACTTTTCTTTATTAATTATATTAATTAGAGATGCACATCACAATTTTAAAGGCCCACTATTTAATTTTTGGATGTAAATTTCAAAATTGTCCGCTTAATTGTTTTTTTGTCCCGGGACAAGCCCCTGGCTATTAGGAGACAGGCCCTGGGACGGACATGCTCAAAACTCTAGTGGTATATGAGCATGTACAAATTATTCGCACTCGCGCACAGCAGTAATGTTATTCCAGGTGCGTGAGCACCCCACCCCTGCTCCAGCAATGTGGGTTTTTTTTTCAATATATATGCCGAGGCAGAATGACTCGACCCCCTACCCCCTGCCCCCCCACCCCGTTAACTTCGCTTTTCCCAATCTAAACCCACATCTCCATACGTGCCTGTATTCTGTTATAGTATTGTGCATACAAATTATGGTACACCGATAACTTCCCACACGCATTTTCAATGTTCCTGCTGCTACCCCCCCCCCCCCCCCTTATTATTATGTTTCGTATCTCCTCTCTGACCAAAACAATATGGACGCCACAGTTTTAAAGCTGCAATCCCTGGAATATTTTGTTATGATTTAAGCATTTAGAATAGATGATCCCGTTCTATTTGCTACATAAAAGGTCCACCCCATCGCTATAGTTACGCAATGCTCGCTTATCGAAATTATCTAGTTCAACTTCAAACGCAACGGCCAGCTTTGTTTGGGGGTTTTTCGGGACGCCAGTAGAACTGGGACTTTACATGATTTGCGCTGGCGCTGAGCTTCTCACGTGATTTTGAACAAATTTAACTGTCTTGATTGAGGGGTCGTCTCATATCTCCAAAACGTATTTATATCCATAGAGGTATGGTACACCATCTTTCCAGGGGTCGGTGGGAGATTTGCCTTGAAATTACGCGTTACATGTAAGGAGGTGTTAATAATTACGTAACGCTCTAGGGGTAGAGGAAGAGGGTGTTGTGTTCGATTTACGTAACATTTTTCGAGACTAAATGTTATTTTTATTCATTACTTAGACCTAAAAAGGTGTTTTCCGAAATGCGCGGTCGGTCAAGGATTGATACCCATCGGCGAGTATATAAAAGGTCATGATATGTGATATCCTGTTTGTGGGATGGTATGTATAAACAATCCCTTGCTAAACAACACATGTAGTGGGTTTCCAAGGTGCGTGTGCAGGAATTTCAGTGGGGTCGGGCGTTATAGACTGTGTTCAATCTGATTAAAATTAGCTCTGCTGGGTCTACCAGTAGATCTAACAACATTGCGTGGATTCCTTTATCCAGGTGACATTTCATCTATAAATAACAATTTTAATATCGACCAATTACACTTCGCCTTTTATAGCGTTATTCGGGAGCGTACAAATTCTAAAAATATCGGGCGAGACTATCTATGCAATAGGCGACCTTGTTGGTCTATATCAAAATTTAAAAAAAAAGGGGGGGGGGGGGGGAGTGCAGTAATAAACTCTGGATTGTATAACATTTTATATTGAAATTAGTTTCAGGCATACTTCTTAATTCACCCGAATCATTTCGTATACCCTCGGCATAATCCGTTGCATAGGCGGAAAAGGTCAATTTAGTCCGTAATATGAAGGAAAGACCTCCTAGGGGCTGGTGGGAGGTTACCGTTATTATAATAGCACTAGGTAAGTATGAATAATAATGAAAATTAGAAGAACAAAAATCTAGTTTACGTTTATATGGTGTAGGGCATATGTCTAATAATAAAAAAAGGACATTTTCTCCAGCCACAATACAATTGATGTTCTGGAATTGCAATCAAATTCATCCTGATCAGAAATTATTGAGGTTAATGATGATGAGTCATTTTAATATGACGAAAATTGGGTGTCAATTTATAAACTTAACGTAGTTACTTTTTTTTTTTTCAATTTTGGTTATTGGGACAAAACATGGTTAAAATTGTATTTTACTGCTGATTGATCACAGAGGCCAGTCCCTGTTTGTGTTAGTCACTATTTGTACAGTTCCAGCAAAGGAAGTTGTGGGACCTAGGGTCACTATTATAATATAGCTGTCACTCCGATAGTGCTGTGATTGGCCAAAATATCTTGCCGTGTTATCAGGATTCCCAACAGAGTGCAAGCTATAGAAAAGCTGATACATGTGCCATTTAACCCCCACCCCCACCCACCCACCCCACCCCCAACCCCCCCCCCAAAAAAAAAAACAAACACAAAAAACAACAACCCACAAAAATGGTACCTTTAACCGTGGGCCTTAGTCTTCCCACCCTTAATGCTGCTTGATGCTGCTAATCGAGAGAGTAGCCCACGGAATGGAGTGGCAGCAGCAGATGTTCTCTCTCATCCGTATGTCCATATATCCAACCGTTTCAACACCATTTAAATAACATATGAGTGTGTCGTTACATAAAATATGTTTCTTTCTTCAAACTTTATTTGATAACTTGTTCATTACTCTTCTTATAATTGTTTTTTTTCTTCTTTTTGTTTTCTTCTTTTTTATCTTCCTCCTAGGTGCATCATTAAATCTTTCTGGGTCTTCCTCTCATGCAGTGTTGAACGAGTCATTTAGATTAACGTGTACAGTCTCACAGGCGGCTGGTCTCAATGACACTCTGGACTATTACAAGAAACCAGATAGTGATGTGACTTGCTCATTCTTACAGACTGGTGATATATGTAAGATGTTCAATCCTCCCTCAGACACACGTTACACGGTACAGACTGGTGATATATGTAAGATGTTCAATCCTCCCTCAAACACAAGTTACACGGCGTCGTGTGGAAGTGGAACAGACAATACCTCGTCCACCACTAAAAACTATGTGCTCATAATAAAGAGAACTTCAGTCTTAGATAACACAACTTGGTGGTGTCAACTGCCTTTCAGCTAGAACACAAAGCCAGAACTTCAGGCTGCCAGTATACAGTGAGTAATTTATATTATATTTATTTATATTATTCTTTAGGTATTGGGCGATATCGTTAGAACACTATCCTGCTATACCTGGAACCACCATTTTTTTAAATGTATTGTACATATATTTTTTCAATTCAATTATTTTATTGTATGTAAGGCCATAAGCCCACTGATACGCCTGCTGATATTAATAAAAATGTTATAGCCACTAATATGAAAACACATTTATTTATTTTCTAAATATTTGATTGAATTAAAACATTTCATTGGTAATTTATTAAACATTAAAATTAAAATTTTTAACTTTTAAATTTCAATATCCTCCAAAATAGTATAAAATTACCTCTGATGTTACTACATGTTGTTGCAATATTTTTTAACAGTTTTGAGCTAATAATTTGCTAAAGAAAAAAAAAAAAAAAAGTTTGATTTTGTTGGTCAATATTGAGATTTTTTTTAATTTTTTTTTTAAATATTGGATTTTAATGAGTTTCTCAATTATTGCAATTGGACAGAAGATCTAAATATAATGAATATATCACTACTAAATGTAATTAAACACTTTAAATAAATATTATACAATTTTTAACAAGATTAAGTACTCTAATAATACATTTCACCTACATTTATGTAAATTACACTTAGTAATTTTTCAGAAATGGTCTTTTATCCTTAGAAAATATAATCAGCTAATATTATAAGCTGTCTGAATGTATTTATTGAGTTCAGTAATCAGATGAAGTAGATTCAGTAAATGAAGTAGATTCAGTAAATATAGCAGGTCAAAATTTAACTGAGGCCTATCATGTTCAATTTTCCCTGAAATTAGTGTATACAAATGTGTTGCAAATGGCCCCAATTTTGTGACTTTCACCATCCCTCTGGCGCATTTCTAATAAGGTACTATGACTTCAGTCAACATATCTTTAATAAGCCTCCACTTATCATATTTAATATGCAAAATGTTTCAGATACAGATTTTTTTCTTTCTCCAAAATTTGAATTTAAGTTTAATATTTCATTAAAAATGAAATAAAATCTAATGATTGATTTTGTTTTCTTTAAATATTTCAAAATCTTTCCAAAACAACACTGTGTAGAAGAAAAAATAGATGTTTATTGTATGAACAAATTCCAACATTTGATAAAGTTGTTACATTTTGAAGTTGGTGTCCCTCAAGTTTTCATTGCTAAAATTGGCCATGTCAAGGCACTGTGGTAGGTGTTTTAACACAGCCTCTATAATAATAATAATACTCTCATTTTAAAGGTGAATCTATCGGGGCAGGTGCCTCTTTAATCCTTTTGTCTTTTCTTTTTTTTAAGAAAAGAAATACGGTAAGTACAAGGTCGGGGGCCCTGGTATCATTACCTTACATTACTGTTATGGGATACACATTATATAATAATACAAATAATATGTATTAATAAACGTTACCACATAAAAAAGGA
This sequence comes from Gigantopelta aegis, assembly GCF_016097555.1. Classification (NCBI taxonomy): domain Eukaryota; kingdom Metazoa; phylum Mollusca; class Gastropoda; order Neomphalida; family Peltospiridae; genus Gigantopelta; species Gigantopelta aegis. Next base: position 60,218 of record NW_024533012.1, read on the forward strand.
GAGAAGTAATAGATGGAAGTAAAAGATAAACAAATAGAAAAATAAAAATAACATTAATAAATAAAAATAAAATAATAATAATAATAATAAATTAATAATGAAAAAAAACCCTGAATAAATGAACACCCCCCCCCCCCCCCCCCCCCCAATATACTGTAATGAAAATAAATACATAATAAATAAATAAATAATTAAATATATAATCCCTAGCGTTCTTGTTGGCCGGTAGGTTTCTCAATGGTGTACTTTACATTCACCTATATTTGGTTGCTTTTGTCATAATATAGTACCGTATTTTTGAAAGATCATAAGTACTAGCTATCTATGTGACCAATACATCCCATTGCTTTGTGAACTGGTCATTATTTGCATAAATATATTTTTCAATAGTTCTATTATGTTTCATTATACTTGTAGTTTCAGAAAATTTTGGATTTCGATTGGCATATTTACAACTATGTATGTATGTTTTACATAAGACAATGATGTTGTTCAATAAAATACTCTGTAAAGGATTCCCAAGTAATATATCGATTATATTAAGATTTACAATCAAACCTGTTTTATCTTTAAACCACATTTTGAATTGTTGCCAACCACGTTTGAGAAAGACAGCAATGAAAAAATAAATGTTCTAATGACATAAATTGTCACTTTGTATACCACGTTTCTGTAAGTAAGTATTTATTGTCAGAATGTGATGCAGAAATTTTAACTGGAAATTCCGATTTTTAATATCTATTGTTTTTCGTACCATTTCAAAACATTGAGACACAAATGTTTCAGTAATGTCATTAAGTTTGTGTGACCATTTGTAGCTCATGTTAGACATGGATGACTGAATTTTATTCACATATAAATTATATATGACTTTACAATTTTTATTTTTGTGCAGTTTTGTTACTAAAGAATCATCATCTAGGGTATCAAAATTTATTTTCTGTCCACTTCTTTTATGTAACAGGTGTTTCGGAATGTAGTTAATTAATCTGAAATAAAACAAATAATTACCATTTAAATTAAATTTTCTTTGTGGCGATATACAAATTTGAATGTCCCTGTTTTGGGAAAGAATATCTTTTATATTTTTTAGGCCTTTGTTGTATCAATTAAGAAATAGTTTGATTGATTTGGGAGGGATAAAGTTTAGTAGTGATGTTTGATTAACTTGTGTTTCGCTCTGAAAACCAATTGTTTTTGCCATTTCGAAATCAGATAAGACGTCTTTCCAAAATAAATTTGGAATGCATTTTGAAACTTTAACTAATTGATCTTTTTGGAATGTAAATACATTTTTACCCCTAAATTCTAACAATAACGTTTCTGTTAGTTTTTGCCACAATCCATCTGAAATTAATAGTCGTTGTATCCACGTTACTTTCATATATTTACAAAAAGATAACAGGTTTATAATTTTGAGCCCGCCATTTGTATAATCATTCATTAACATTGTCCGCTTAATTCTGTCCCTCTTACCATTCCAGATAAATTTATAAAGTAGTGTATTTAATTTCTTTGCTTTATCTGGAAGAGCGATGAATAAATGTGTAAAGAGAGGAATAATTATAGATTTAATTATAGTTATTTTTCCATAAATTGTCAAAGACCTGTTAGACCAAGAAAATAGTATCCTTCTTCTTTTTGATAGCTGTTTTTCAAAATTGAGAGAGAACATTTGACATAGATCTCTCAAAAACATTATTTAATATTTATTTTAAATAGTTCTTTTGACCAATGCAGCAGTATGTGAGGACAAAGTTTTTTATTTGAACCTATCTTTGAGCCAAACCTAATGGCCACGCTCTTGTCTGAATTAAGCATAAGTCCAAAACATTGGGCAAACTTTTCAAGCGTTTTTAGTAGTTTAATAGTTCTGTTAACATTCTTTCTGATCTATCTAAAGTAAAGTTTATATCGTCTGTGTATTGAAATATGGTGTGCATTTGATTATGTATGCGTATGCCTTTAATGTGTTAAATTATTTTTACCGCAAGAGATAATAATTTGACACATACAACGAACAAATACGAAGAAATAGGGACACCCTGTCTACATCCCATTCACATTTTAAGAATTCAGAAAAATAACCAAAATTAATATTTGCACCACAGATATCCTGAACAAAAATAGGTTTATCCATTTATGGAAAGACTGTCCAAAATTAAAAGCTTGAAGTGATTTATCAATGAACTCCCACTCTACTGTATCAAAGGCTTTTTCAAAATCAATTCTCAGTAATAGACCCGGCATATCATTTGTTATACAGTATCTCATAATATCATAAAGAATTCGAGTATTTTCCCCAATAAAGCGATATTTTAAAAAATCTGTTTGTGATTCATCAATTATATTTGCAAGACCTTTTTTCATTCTTTGAGCAATGACTCCAGATGCAACTTTATAATCTACATTTAATAAAGCAATTATTAACCTTCTGTCTCTAGCCTCTTTTGGAATGCAGGTTATAATATCTTGCCTCTGAAGATCGAAAAAACTACCAGAAGTGTATTCAAAATTGATAGAACGCCAGAGGAAAATACCAATTTCTTCCCAAAAATATTTATAAAATTCTACACTAAATTAAACGATTGTATTGCAGTTTTATAGATTATGCCAAAGCTTTCGATAATATAGACAGAGTTAAATTATGGAGAAAGGTAATTAAAGCCGGTGCCACAGGAAAAGTTTTAACTGTAATGCAATGTCTATATACTGATTTCAAGGCCCGCGTGAAATGATCATCTAGTGCAACAGAAAGTTTTGACTTTCCAGAGGTCTTTTTCAGGGGGGAGGGCCTTTCGCCCCTCCTATTTTCTATGTGTCAATATAGAACTATTAAAAAGCAGTTTTTGGTCTTAAAGGATCAGTATCAAACTTTTATTCGACACATATATTCAAACTACGGATGTGAAACGTGGGGATTGCATAAAGGACATGACATTGAAAGAGTACATATAAAATTTTGTAAAGTACTATTAGGAGTTCACAAAAAGGCAATGGATGTCTGTGTTTACAATGACAGATCGAATGTCATTACAATACAACAGGTATATGGTCATTCTAAAATATTGGCTAACCCTACTGAAAAGTGATAATTGTATATTATCGAATGTTTACAAATACTTTTATAATACATGCGAAACTTGTACTAACTGGGCTACTAATGTTAAAAAAGCTTCTTGATTCTCTTGGGTAGTCGTATATATGATATCAACACGATGTTGATAATGAGATATATATTTTAACATATGATAAACATGAGATTGCAAGATCTTTTTCGTCAAGACATGTTATTTTTTTTGAAGGTTCTTCTAGATGCTTTATTTATAAGCACTTGACAGATAACTTTTGCCTACTGTTGTATTTAACAAAAACATATAGAACCACATTTACTAAGAATGATATGTAAGTTTAGAATTTCTGCTCATTCATTAAATGTTGAATCTGGACGTTATACCAATATTCCACAATGTAATAGAATCTGTCTCTGTTGTATCACATTAGATGAAGAGGGTGAATTCCATGTTATCCTCATTTGCAGTTTATACTAAGAGTTAAAACGCAAATTTATTAAACCCTATTATTGGAAACATCCTTCTGTGTTTAAGCTAATTCAACTTCTAACTGTCCAAAATGTTAAAGAACTTAGAAATTTGGGGAAATTCTTATTTAATACTTATGAAGCTCGAAATTATGCTCTTTAATAATGCATACCTATAATATTTCATATTATGATATATATTAAGTATAACCAACAAATCTATTTTAATTATAATTTTTGTCTGCATTAATAATAATTTGTCGATCCAGAAACAATATTCTATTTTTGTTACTTTAGTGTATTTTACAATATTCAGTAATAACAAATACTAACTTTCTCCATCCATATTAATGTCTTTGTTTTATGGGTGTTTTCCCTGCCAAATTATTATAGTATGTAACGTTATAATCATTGCTACCATGTTTCAACTGTACGCCTATAAACAGTACAATAGAATAATCCTGGAGCCAAGGGTTAATGTTATTAGATTATTTTAACAATCCATCCAACTTGATGTAAATAATTTTAAAACCCGATCCTGCTATCATTAACTACCCCTGTTATTATTATCCAGCAAATGCAGGTTCCAAAATGAAATCACCCTGTGGAATTTTACCTTTAATTTTTTTCTTTAACTAAATAGTGTTCGTATTTTTGTGTACATATTTCCAAACTATATATGAATCGTTGCATCCACTATTTGACATATATTCTAAATCCAAATACGAATTGCTTTCTTAATGTATATAGTTAGATGTGTCACAATTAAGTATTCTTTAGATGGACTTCAGATGGTTTACGTGTTTTATTGTTACACTTTGTGAACTTAGTCCTGGAGCCAAGGGTTCATTTTATTTCTCAATCCATCCCACTTGATTTAAATTCTTTAAAAACCCGGCCCTGTCATGAATAGCTACCCCTACTATTATTATCCAGCACATGCAGCACCCCCACCCCCACCCACCCCAAACAATTCAGCCTTGACTCCTGGACTAGCTACGGAATTTTACCTTTCATTGTTTCCTTAACTAAATAGTGTTCGTATTTTTTTGTATATATTATTCCCATTTTTATTGACATGATATCCACACACAGATATATTCAGTGAATATGACAAAGAGATATTTAACTACATGAAAAATAAAGTAGTTACAGATATATTTAGCTAGAAAATCAAATATATGTGACTAATAATCCAACATACATGTATGAAAAATTCATAAGGAGACCGAGGACATACTAAGTATCAAAAAGAAGAGAGAAAAAACACAAAAACAATCTAAGTTTTAAATAAATTGTGACAAATTGACCAAAATTTGTGAATTTATCATAATTGCACGCAGAAAAAGCTTTTGCTTTTGTCACATAATAGTACTCAGTCAACTCTTTTTGGATCCATTTCAAACTGGGTACATGTGCGTTGAAATGACTTTTAAATATTAAGTGTTTTGTAACAAGTACAATGGCGTGTTCGTATTTTTGTTTGCATATTTTAAAATAGGTTCCAAACTATATATGAATCGTTGTATGCTACTATTTGACATATTCTAAATGCGCAATGAAATTAAAGAATTGCATTACATATATGAATTGCTTTCTTAATGTATATAGTTAGATTGTTCATAGTTACGTATTCGTTAGATGGATATTAGATGGTTTACGTGTTTTATTCTTACACATTGTGAGCTTAGTCCTGGAGCCAAAGGATCATTTTATTTTGTTTATTGTTATTGTTTTATTTCATCCTATTACGGTCAATATTTTAATGTGATTTTTGTTGTTTGTTGTTGTTGTTGTTGTTCGTTTTGTTTTTTTAAAGTTATTTTTGCATATTCCTTTAAGTGCACACCTTTAACAATATCACTATGTTAGTGTGACCAGGAAGGGGTTAATATTCATAAATTGTATCGACATGGACTGTACAGTACCAACCTTGTGAATAAACATTGTCACAAGCATGAATGAGTACTTTACTAGAAATGAAGAAACAACTGCATTGTTGAATCTTGAATATATTTACAAAACGAAAATAGAAGTACATATCTGGAATTGCTAAGGGTTGCAGACGCCCTTACCCCCCATATCCGCCCCACATCCCCGAATTTGTTTTTAATTATAATAATGATAAACATAAATAAATACTTTTTTAAAAATGATCAATAGCTATCCCTAGACAACATGACTCAGCACAGAAACAAAACTTATCTGGCAAACCCAGGTTCCCCCAAAATCAGCCTATGGCACCTAGACTAGTACCAGTATTTACCTGTCATTGTTTCTTTAACTAAATAGTGTTCCTATTCTTGTGTACATATTTTAAAATAGTTACCAAACTATATATGAATGGTTACATACCACTATTTGACATATATATTCAACATGCACACCAAATTTGAAGACTTTCATTGCGTGTATACATTGCTTTCTTGATATATATAGCTAAATGTTTCATGATTACGCATTCTTTAAATGGACTTTAGATGGTTTACCATTTTTATTGTTATAATTGTTATAACGTGGTTGGCTTCGTCCGGGTGCCAAGGTTTTGTTTTAATTGATTTTTTTCTCATTCATCCTACTTTTATACGTGTGTTGTTGTTTTTTCTTTCTTTTTTTCTTTTTTTATTATTATTATTATTATTTTTTTTTTTTTTCCATATCCCATTCAGTGCAAAAATGGAACAAAAGTGCTATGTGTGTGTGACCAGAAACGGATTAGTACTCGTTAAATTGTATCGAAATGGACTGTATGGGGTATCTGCCTCATGAATAAACGTCCCCCACCCCACCCCACCCCCCCCCCAAAAAAAAAAATTAAAAAAATTATGATTTTATTAGGATTACTTTAGAAAATAGAAAATCTATGTTTTTTTCTGTGTTTTTTTTTTAATATTTCGGTGTAACCTTCGTAAAGAAAAGGAGTTAATATCTGGAATTGCCCAAAAGTTGCAATCGCTCCCCAACGCCTACCCGTCTCCAATATCGATCAGCTACCCGTAGACAACAAAGCAGCAAAGATAGAAAATTAATTATCCAACAAATCCAGGTCCCCTTCTCCCACCATCCATTCAGCCTATGGCCCCCGGATAAGCTGCAGTAAATAATGTTTTTTATCTTTTGCATAGTTATTTTAGTAAAACTATTAGATTAGATAATGTAAAATTAAAATATGTTTATTGTTGTTGCACATTGTTTGTGGTTTGGACTGTCTTAGAGTTCGCTGCCATTATAATGCTTCCAACTTAGGAAATATCTTCAGTGGCTAAAATTGCTAAATGCAGTCTTGTTTTGTATATTCAGTGTGTTTCTGATCGTACTACTGTGCATCTCTCAATAAGTTACGCACGAGAAACATATCTATTTGAAAATAAAATTAAGTTAGGCTAACACAAACCTTAAGACAATCAAAAACACATTGGATGTACAGAGTCTAATATTGAAAATAACAAAAGTTCAGTCGTCAACAAGGGTCTGATAGTTGGAAACATGAAACAATGGCAAAAATTACTAATATATATTTAACACTGAAACTATCAAAGTATATATTGTTAAAGTGTTTTGAATTGATATTTCGGAAACTACGAATGATGATTTCCAGGGTCAGTGTTCACAAACTAGTGGAGATATATTTTAGAAATTTTGAATTGATGATTTTTTTTAGTAAATTGTAAACAATTATGACTGTCCAGATTTCAAAATCTATTTTCCTTATAGATTTGATTAGTTTATTCTGAAACTTGATAAAGGATTCTCTGGGAAAGTTCCACAAACTAATAGCGAGACGATAAATAATTTCATTTATTTATTTATTAAATAAGTTTAATTGAAAATTAGAAAGTCTACCTTCACCTTGAATTTTGATTGGATAGCTATTGAACTTAATACTGTGATTCTCTTACAATATCAACAGACTAACAGAGATATATTTTGTAAGTTTAGAATTTTAACACTCAATTAAATAGCGGAGCTCTCTAGACTGACATACCTCTTGTTTATTTAAATAAGAAACTCATCTTAATGATGTTTGTATTGTATATAGATATTCCAACAAACTAGCTATTGGCTTTTGCTTAAGATGGTTTCCAATTGTTACACGTTGTTTTAGCTTGTGTGTTCCAGTTTGTTACTTCTTGTTTCTTTAAATAAATTATACATTTCAGCAGTGTTTCTCTTTGTGTACGATTATACCTAGATAAAAAAGTTTGGTGTTGTTAAACATTATGTCATACATTTATATTTTGTTTAAAGAACGTACATTTGTATAAGAAAATTGATGCAGTTATCATAGGCTTCGTACAAATTAAATATATCCTGCATAATAATATATCCTACTGTATGCTTCCCAACAGTTTGATATAATTGTCCTTTTGGCTTTTATGTTGTTTTTTCATTAAGGGTAGACGTTTCCGGGTCTCATTTCTCAATACTTACTCTCTCGGCATACCCCCCCCCCCCCCCCCCCCCCCCCCCAAAACACACTGTCCCTCTGCACTCCGTCTGCGATCGTGTTTGCGTTTGGCAAATGTTTGCCTCATCTATCTCCACTTTTTGTTTATCCTATCCGCACCAATATCACTATGTGTTTTGGTTTGAGCTTCATGGTCGGAAATTGTTTAGCAAAACAGTACAGTATTAAAACACTGCGTCTGAGTGTTATCTTTGAAGCCTCGGCACAATTGTACTTGAGTTTTACTATTTGTTTTATTGCATTGGAACCTGTATGTCGGATAATTGTGACTTTTTTTATTAATAATTAATACTTTCACTAATCCATTTTCATTACTGGTAACACATTTTGATAACTGGTAAGAAATGTAAATCACTGGTAAGGAATGTTGATCACTGGTAAGGAATGTTGATCACTGGTAAGGAATGTAGATCACTGGTATGGAATGTCTATCACTGGTATGGTATGTCTATCACTCGTAATGAATGTTGATCATTGGTAAAAAAATGTTAACTACTGGTAAGGAATGTTGATTACTGGTAATAATATTGAATGTTGACAGCGAATATCGCCTGGGGTCACAACGCGGTACCTCACCTATCATCTGATATTTCCACCTCTCACAGAGTCAGTATATTTTCTTAGATCGCCAGACTGGCTGTCGCCATTCCGCGAGCAATCCCCTGGTCATAAACAGCACTACCGGAATTATTACGTAACTACTGGCCACATGGCCTTAAGTGCATATTGGAACTGCACACGGCCCTCTAAAACAATTAATATCGCCACAGGCGAAAAGAAATTAAGAGCATGTTCCGTCACAATATATATAAACATTATACACCCCAAAATACCTCCACCCCACATGGGGCAGGACGTAGCCCAGTGGTAAAGCGCTCGCTCGATGCGCGGTCGGTCTGGGATCGATCCCCGTCGGTGGGCCCATTGGGCTATTTTTCGTTCCAGCCAGTGCACCACGACTGGCATATCAAAGGCCGTGGTATGTACTACCATGTCTGTGGGATGGTGCATATAAAAGATCCCGTACTGCTAATCGAAAAGAGTAGCCCATGAAATGGCGACAGCGGGTTTTATATCTCAATATCTGTGTGGTTTTTAACCATATGTCTGACGCCATATAACCGTAAATAAAATGTATTGAGTGCGTCGTTAAATAAAACATTTCCTACCTCCTTCCTTTCACCCCTACATAAACGTACCGCACGCACACTGCCATTGGATTTTTAAAAAATATTATGTCCATCTTTTTTGGAAGCAATTTTCTGTTGCCATTGCCTAGACTGCGTTATGTTCTCGCTGAGCTTTGTCTCCCACACCTCATAAGTTGCAACCATTCTTGAAGTTTACAATTTAGTGTATAAAGATTAACTAAATGCTTTCGGAAACGAAAGCAATATTTTGTTTCACGACATATTTTAAACAATGGCTATTAGGCGTCTTATCGCATTTAAGAAAAAGAAATGAATGCACTACTTTGGGGTACGTTATGTGTGTGTGTGTGGTGTGTGTGTGTGGGGGGGGTTATATATATTTTTTTTTTTAACTGGAATATTAACAGTCGTTTTTTAACAGGGAAAAAAAGGGAAAAAAGAATAATAAATTAAATAAGAATTTATATAATATAATAATTATAATATAATGTGATGTGATGTCATATAATGTAATAAAAAATACAAAAACGAAAAAATTTAAAAATCATGACACCCAAACCCCCCCCGCCCCCCCCAAAATAAAATAAATAATAATACAAAAAAGAAGAAAAGAACCCTGAAAACACACACACACACACACACGCACACACACGCACACACACACACACACAAACACACACAACAACAACAACAAGAACAGGAAGAAAGAAAAAAACGTGCTATAGGCCCCATCTGGTTCCGTTCCGTTCCGGTCCGGTCCGCGTTTTACCAATATACAAATGGAGGCTGATTTTTTCTTTTGTAACGTTTCTCAGTCAATCTGTTTAATCTCTTTAAACTAAATTATTTATGTACCACATAATAATATCATTCCGGAACTAAAAATGTTTTTTTTTTATATATATATAAATTGATTGAATACACTTACCCCAAATTAAAAAAACAAAAATGATGAAAACATTTTAAGCATTTTCCTTTCAACCCGCCAACAGTGACGTCATTGGGTCGCCTGCTTAAACACTATGTACAATGCGCGACACAACAATGGGTAATGTAATAATAATAATAATAATAATAATAATAATAATACTTATTAGTATTAGTATTATTATTATTATTATTATTATTATTATTATTATTATAAATAAATAATATTCAATGTAAAACATTTTTCTAATTATAAATGGCGTTTCCGGGAACCCGATCCTTCGTAGAAAAAAAGGGACCTTCTCTATTTTTATGATTATTTGTTTTATGATTATTTTTATTTTTTTTAAATTATGATTATTACCACGGCGTTGAAGGGACATACAAAGAAAAAAAAAAAAAAATTTAAAACGTGCGCACGAGTTACTGAAACGTGCGCACGACTTATTAAAGCGTGCGCACGATATATTAAATTGTGCGCACGATATATTAAAGCGTGCGCACGAGTTATTAAAGCGTACGCACGAGTTATTAAAGCGTGCCCACAACCTGTTATTAAAGCTAGTATTGTACGCATTTTTGGTACACATGCACGTGCAGTATTAAAAAGATGAGCGATTGAATATTCCAGCAGGTACAGAGGGTGGATGATATGGCAAGAAGATGCGATCTCATTTGAGGATACTTCAGTCTCGGTTTCACCTATGTAGATATGACATATGTTCTTGCTAAAAATCATGGCATTGTAATTTCGGTTCGCCATTTGAAGCGATTATTGAGAGACCTTTCACTCTTTCGGAGAAAAGAATACAGTCAACTCGTTCTGCCGCGATCGTTTAACAGGAACTCTCCAAGTTTGTCCATTTCTCAATGGCGTCAAAGCTTGGGCGTAATCTTTAATAACTCATGTGCACGTTTTAATAACTCGTGCACACGCTTTAATAACTCGAGCGCACGTTTTAATATCTCGTGTGTACGCTTTAATAACTCATGCGCACGCTTTAAAAAAAAAAAAAATTCTATGTCCCATCAACGCTGTGGTAATTATTTTATTATTATAATTTTTTTTATTATTATTGATTTTTATTTTTATTTTATTTTTTTATGGGGGGGGGGGTAATGTAAAACACCTTGTTTATTTACTTATTCATTTAGTTAGCTTTATCTTATTAGTATTATTTATTATTTTTCATTCAGGGTGGGGTTTTTTTGTTTTTTGTTTGTTCGAGGGTTTTGTTAGGGGGTGTGGGGGTTGGTGGGGGGTTTTAATAGTAATTTTACTTAGCTGGAATACACGCCGTGTGCGGCCGGTTCAAATTAAGCTACGGTCAGTAAATGCAGCACTGCTATTTGTAAACAGAACGATAGGCCTACTACACATACATACTAACCCTACGACCACTAATTGCAGCACGGCTATTTGGAAAGAGTACGAGACTAGACATATACACTTAAACCTTAACCCTACGATCATTACTTAAGTGGAGTAGCCTACTGCTATTTGGAAAGACAGTGGCGCAGGAAGGTGGCAAAAAGTTGGGGGGGGGGGGGGGCACAATTTTATATTTACACACTTTTACACTATTATACAGAAAATATAAAGCAAAATATCTGAAAAGAGCCCCCCCCCCCCCCCATCCGCTTCCTACGCCAGTGCTAGACATTAACACTTAAACCCTAACCCTACGATCATTACTTAAGTGGATTACGGCTGTTTGGAGAGAATAAGACATTCACACTTAAACCCTAACCCTACGGTCATTACTTAAGTGGGGTATGGCTATTTGGAAAGAATAAGAGACTAGGCATACACACTTAAACCTTAACCCTACGATCATTACTTAAGTGGATTACGGCTGTTTGGAAAGAATAAGAGACTAGGCATTCACACTTAAACCCTAACTCTACGATCATTACTTAAGTGGGGTATGGCTATTTGGAAAGAATAAGAGACTAGGCATTCACACTTAAACCCTAACCCTACGGTCATTACTTAAGTGGGGTATGGCTATTTGGAAAGAATAAGAGACTAGGCATACACACTTAAACCCTAACTCTACGATCATTACTTAAGTGGATTACGGCTGTTTGGAGAGAATAAGACATTCACACTTAAACCCTAACCCTACGGTCATTACTTAAGTGGGGTATGGCTATTTGGAAAGAATAAGAGACTAGGCATACACACTTAAACCTTAACCCTACAATCATTACTTAAGTGGATTACGGCTGTTTGGAAAGAATAAGAGACTAGGCATTCACACTTAAACCCTAACTCTACGATCATTACTTAAGTGGGGTATGGCTATTTGGAAAGAATAAGAGACTAGGCATTCACACTTAAACCCTAACCCTACGGTCATTACTTAAGTGGGGTATGGCTATTTGGAAAGAATAAGAGACTAGGCATACACACTTAAACCCTAACTCTACGATCATTACTTAAGTGGAGTATGGCTATTTGGAAAGAATAAGAGACTAGGCATACACACTTAAACCCTAACCCGACGATCATTACTTAAGTGGAGTATGGCTATTTGGAAAGAATAAGAGACTAGGCATACACACTTAAACCCTAACTCTACGATCATTACTTAAGTGGAGTATGGCTATTTGGAAAGAATAAGAGACTAGGCATACACTCTTAAACCCTAACCCTACGATCATTACTTAAGTGGATTACGGCTGTTTGGAGAGAATAAGAGACTAGGCATACACACTTAAACCCTAACCCTACGATCATTACTTAAGTGGAGTATGACTATTTGGAAAGAATAAGAGACTAGACATTCACACTTAAACCCTAACCCTACGATCATTACTTAAGTGGATTACGGCTGTTTGGAGAGAATAAGAGACTAGGCATTCACACTTAACCCCTAACCCGACGATCATTACTTAAGTGGGGTATGGCTATTTGGAAAGAATAAGAGACTAGGCATACACACTTAAACCCTAACCCTACGATCATTACTTAAGTGGATTACGGCTGTTTGGAGAGAATAAGAGACTAGGCATACACACTTAAACCCTAACCCTACGATCATTACTTAAGTGGAGTATGACTATTTGGAAAGAATAAGAGACTAGACATTCACACTTAAACCCTAACCCTACGATCATTACTTAAGTGGATTACGGCTGTTTGGAGAGAATAAGAGACTAGGCATTCACACTTAACCCCTAACCCGACGATCATTACTTAAGTGGAGTATGGCTATTTGGAAAGAATAAGAGACTAGGCATACACACTTAAACCCTAACCCTACGATCATTACTTAAGTGGATTACGGCTGTTTGGAGAGACTAGACATTCACACTTAAACCCTAACCCTACGGTCATTACTTAAGAGGGGTATGGCTATTTGGAAAGAATAAGAGACTAGGCATTCACACTTAAACCCTAACCCGACGATCATTACTTAAGAGGGGTATGGCTATTTGGAAAGAATAAGAGACTAGGCATACACACTTAAACCCTAACCCGACGATCATTACTTAAGTGGATTACGGCTGTTTGGAGAGAATAAGACATTCACACTTAAACCCTAACCCTACGGTCATTACTTAAGTGGGGTATGGCTATTTGGAAAGAATAAGAGACTAGGCATACACACTTAAACCTTAACCCTACGATCATTACTTAAGTGGATTACGGCTGTTTGGAAAGAATAAGAGACTAGACATTCACACTTAAACCCTAACCCTACGATCATTACTTAAGTGGATTACGGCTGTTTGGAGAGAATAAGACATTCACACTTAAACCCTAACCCTACGGTCATTACTTAAGTGGGGTATGGCTATTTGGAAAGAATAAGAGACTAGGCATACACACTTAAACCTTAACCCTACGATCATTACTTAAGTGGATTACGGCTGTTTGGAAAGAATAAGAGACTAGGCATACACACTTAAACCCTAACCCTACGGTCATTACTTAAGTGGAGTATGACTATTTGGAAAGAATAAGAGACTAGGCATTCACACTTAAACCCTAACCCTACGGTCATTACTTAAGTGGGGTATGGCTATTTGGAAAGAATAAGAGACTAGGCATACACACTTAAACCCTAACTCTACGATCATTACTTAAGTGGAGTATGGCTATTTGGAAAGAATAAGAGACTAGGCATTCACACTTAAACCCTAACCCTACGATCATTACTTAAGTGGATTACGGCTGTTTGGAGAGAATAAGAGACTAGACATTCACACTTAAACCCTAACCCTACGATCATTACTTAAGTGGATTACGGCTGTTTGGAGAGAATAAGAGACTAGGCATACACACTTAAACCCTAACCCTACGATCATTACTTAAGTGGAGTACGGCTATTTGGAAAGAATAAGAGACTAGGCATTCACACTTAAACCCTAACCCGACGATCATTACTTAAGTGGGGTATGGCTATTTGGAAAGAATAAGAGACTAGGCATACACACTTAAACCCTAACTCTACGAAACTTACGGGTATTTGGAAAGTGTACGAGGCTAGACATACACACTTAAGGCCGTCCACATTAGCGCAGCGCGTCGGCAGCAAAAAAATAACTTCCAATGAATTACCATATACATACCCTCACTAGCGCAGCGCATAAGCAGCGCGTCAACAGCGCGTCAACGTCGGTTTTTTTTTTTTTTAGGTCGTTCCAAAAGATTTTTGCTGCTTGCTGCTCTGACGCGCACATAAACTCCCAGTTGATGATGTCATAATGTTGTAATGTTTTAGGTCTTCCACCAAAAAAAAACCCCAGACACCATTGACAAATATCTTTATGTTACTGAAAAACAAGGCCAAAACAACTCGAGAGTGCGGCTCACGCCAGGAGGGGCAACGGGGGGTGGGACAAAGCTGTTATCTCATCTCCTTGAGAATGGCTAATACAGTATAATTTCCCATTTGGGGCGCCTTGTTTGCCATGAGGTGCGACCCGTGAAAATGGATGATGGGATCCTGGTGATTGAGTTGAGGCATATCTGCGGGTATGACTTCTGGCAATATATTACTTTGGCCCGGAGTTCAAATAGATGGGCGGTCAGGTAGGCCCGACCTGATCAATCGGCTGGTCATGCCAAGCTCAAAAGAAAACAACCCATTTTTTAAATTTATTAACAAGAACAAACTTTGGTTTATGATAATATTTGTATCTGTTGCTCTTGGGGTGGTGGCTAGGGTCAATTGGGCGAATGCTCATTCTGTTGCCCAAGTATATGAACCATGTATCCCTGGTACGAGTTTCTACTGGTTATCCATAGAATCGTATCCCCACGGTCGACTCGGTGGTGGGTGGGGACATGGTTGATGAATAATTTATTCAATACTAGGGATAATAATAAACACCAAACACCCGAAGAGGGTCCACACCGAGGTTTTGGATTTCTCATCATCTGATGAGGAGTTCACGTTAACTGGAAATCTCAAGAAGTCAAAATGTCTTTCTGGTGATGTTTGGCCAAGGTTCCTCGTCATCGAATCGTCAGATGATTGGGCCCTCCAAAAGTTATCACCATTTGCTATTCAGAAAGGTATTCAAGGATTCGCTGGTGAACCAAAAACTGAAAAAAGTTGAGGAATGGATCGCTGTTGGTAGAATGTTCCACAGCGTGCCATTCCATGTGCCTTTTGAAATCAAAATTACTGTGTAACATTTCAATTAAAGTCACTGCACATACGTCCCTTAATTCATCAAAGGGCGTCATTCGATATCGAGATCTGGAAGGAGTTAGTGAAGTTGAGATTTGTGAAAATATCTCTGCACAAGGCGTCACAGTTGTGAAGCGGATTAAAGTGCGTCGAAATAACGACTTTGTTTCGACCAACACTTTGATTCTTACATTTAACAAGCCACTCCTTCCAGACTATTAAGCCTGAGTACTTAAAAAATACCCGTTGTACCTTTTGTCCCCAACCCTTTACGGTGCTTTATGTAAAACCTCACACACATAAAAAAAACATTCGGGATTTCCTATGACTTAATTAGTTCAAAGGAAAATAAAATGCACTGCATACAATTTGGCACGAACGATTTTGTCGTTCGTCTGTAGGTTATGCAAAACCAATATCAACACAAACAACAGATCGTCTGTGCAAATTTGTAATCACTTGTCAAAATATCAAAACAAATGTGTGTTGGATAATATCATCAATGTTTTGGAAAACTGCGTGCAGTTGAAAGTCCCTGACCTTGGTGTACGTCATATGTGCTTGATGGGGATGTTCTAACCAGCTTGACGGTGCCGTAGCTCGGATTTTGTTTGTTTGGAGGAGCAACTGAGTACTTAATAGTCTATAATTTCTTTCTGGATTTTTTTCCTGTGCCTGTCAATGATGCCAGTATATAGTCTCGTCTGGTAGACGCGGAGGTGCTTGCAGCTACTGTTAGATTGATTTAGTTAATATTAACCTTGTGCCTGTCAAAGCATGCCAGTATATAGTATCGTATGGTAGAAGCGGAGGTACTTGCAGCTACCGTTAGATTGATTTAGTTAATATTAACCTTGTTCCTGTCAAAGCATGCCAGTATATAGTCTCGTTTGGTACACGCGGAGGTACCTGTGCAGCTACCGTTAGATTGGTTTAGTTAATATTAACCGTGTGCCTGTCAAAGAATGTCAGTATATAGTCTCGTCTGGTACCCCCCTTTTTAAGTATGATTTTTATAAACTAAAAATGGCAAAAATCTCATATATCGTTAAATTGCCTTCCAAAATACACTAAAATGCAGCATTTGGCTGCTAGAAATACAAAACTTTCCCCGGAGCCTCCTAGCAGCCTGCTATCTTTCGTCCGCCCGCCCCCCCCCCCGTTCTGGAAAAACTGGCAACGCCCCTGGAATGCACTGGCGTAGGAAGCGGTGTGTGTGTGTGTGTGTGTGTGTGTGTGTGTGTGTCAAGGGGGGCCATGTGCCCCCGTTTTTGCTTTATATTTGCTTTATAATAGTGTAAAAGTGTGTACATATAAAAGTGTGCTCCTTCCCCCTCCCCCCCCCCCCACACACACACACTTTTTGGCACATTCCTACGCCACTGGAATGCCTTTAATATACTATCCAATCCAAACGAATAAACTCTTTGATTAATAAATCAATGTGTTCTAGTGACGTTGTGACACAAAATAAACTTTAACGATTAGGGGCGTTGACGATAGCCTACACGTACGGAACGGTGTCTGAACAAACCCGCTACAAACACCATTTTGTACATGCGCTGCTGCGCAGGACAGGAAGAATACTAGGCCTAGTTGGTGTAGCCGTGTTTTTAAAACGATCAACTGAAGAGTAAGTAGGCATCTTACATGAAGTACAATGCAATTAATATTTAATTTTATGTGTTAGTGAAGGCGTGTTTGCTAAATTATGTTCTTGTAAGCCAGGAACATGTTGTACCAATGAATTACAAGTGACCAAATTACAGAATGCGCCTACAGACTGGCAAGGTCGATGATAGTGAGTGTTGGTAAAACGCGGACTGGAACGCAATAAAATATACAGTTGAGTATTGTAATTCCAAGACCCTAAGGTTTGACTTGATCGGAAGGACCATACTTTGACACTGACAACAATGAAAATGTTACTTACCTGTACATAAATATGTTTATAGTAATGTCATATGAAAATCAAATCCACTGGAACACGACTGATATAATAAACACCGTTCCAAACACACACCACCCTAACACAAATGACGTCCGGTTAGAGTATTGTAAAATCGAGAGTAAACAGTGTTACTTTATATGATGTCACATTCAATTCAGGTCACTTAAAAGAAATGTTTTGTTTCTGGAACATTTATTACATTTATTTTGTATTTACCACCCCCCCCCCCCCCCCCCCCCTCTCTCTTTTTAACCAACTGATGAAAAGGACAGTAAAATTGAACATAAATGTGTTCCAAATCCATTCGGAAAAATAAACAGTATGGTGAATCAATAATCAAGTTACAAAGTAGAGATTTCACTTTCTGTAAGCTGCTTGGAACTGACGAAAATATTATAAACAAAAGAGGGGCGTAGGCTGGTAGGGTCAGACACCCCCCCCCCCCCCCCCGTCAAAACTCACAATTCATACAACTGCCATGGGAAATGTAGACAATATGGTACACTAGATAAATATTCGACCCCCCCCCCCCCCACCAGATCAACACCACACTACACCTCTGCAAAATCTGCGAAAAAAAAGAGTATTCCTCAGTAGAGTTATAGTGACAATTACAATGCAAAGTTTGAACTATAACCAGTTCCAGACGAAGTGGCCATTTCAACAGATGTCTTTGGCCCAATTTTATACGGGTATTATGGTATGGCATTGTCCATATTTTCATTTTCGGAGCATACCTTTCTGATCAATTCATATAGGATCATGAAACCTTACATGCAAGTACAACTGAGATGACGGTATGTCACGTACCATAACTAGGTCACCATGACCTACTTTTCAAACATTATTACACATTATAAATTCATAGACTCTAAGAGGGTCATCAAACCTTGCATGCATGTACAACTTGGTATGGTGGTGTGTATGATTAGGTTACCAGAACCTACTTTGCACACATTGCTGCACAATAAATTAAATTATTGTCTAGACCACATCTCCATTATCTATTCTTATAAGATCATCAAACCTTCCATCGATGTACAACTTACGATGGCATACTGTTGCATACTATATCTAGCTCACTGCGACCTACTTTTGGCACGCGTATCATGTACCTTACAAGTACACTTTTTAGTTGAATTTATAGCTGATAGCCTTTATGTTTTTAGAAGTGATAATTTAGGGTTAGTAAGAATTAGTAAATGTTTAATTTTAAAATTATATATAACCATAAGGCATATCACAAAATAAAGTTTGTTTCCGGTTACCAGAACGACCCTAATTTGAACATGCCGACCATAAATCTTTTTTGTGTATGTCCAACATTGTTTTTTTAATATAACAACGATTTCCACGAAAACATTCTAAAACTATCACAAGCACTAATTTGGTGTCCTTGAAAATGAAATCGTTCTATATTAAATTTGTTTACGAGCCACGGTGATCTGCAGGGCTGCCATAGCATTCGCCACAGTCCTGTGGAGGTACCTTATTATAGCAGCGCCATTAGAAGGACTGAGGAACCTGTAGTGGACAGTGGGGCGAGACGTAGCCCAGTGGTAAGGCGCCCGCTTGATGCGCGGTCGGTTTGTGATCGATCCCTGCCAGTGGCCCCATTGGGCTATTTCTCGCTCCATCCAGTGCACCACGACTGGTACATCAAAGGCTGTGGTATGTGATATCATTTCAGCAGGTTTCCTCACTCAATATCTGTTGTCCATAACAATTTATCCGACGCCATATAACCGTAAATAAAATGTGTTGAGTGCGTCGTTAAATAAGAATTTGTTTTCCTTCATTCATTCATTCCTGTGGTGGACAAAGGAAGAAAGGAAGGAAACAACATTACATTGACTTGGATACATAGACTGAAACCATAGGACAAACCTTTTCACCGTCTGCCATTTCGCTTTTTTTGTGGAGGGGTGGAAGCCTCCTAAGTGTGTGACGTAATTAATCTGACGTTATGTGCGTAAAACCGTAGCACGTGTAATGACGTCGTTAGACACTGTCATACCGACCCACCCCTTTGGAAGAGTATTCCATAAACAAGCAAAATGTCAGACGGTGGAAAACTGCATGCATTTTGCCCTAGATGCAATCTCGGCGAAGTCGATACTGGTTACAGTCTCATATGTAGAATCTGTGTCACTAATGTTTTTTTGTTTGTTTTTCCCCACGATTTATGTGGACAACATTTGGGGGAAATCTAAGGGAAATTAAAAGTAGGAGAGTAATTTATCGTAGTTAACAATAATACACGATTAATAAGACAGTAGTCTTCAATTTTCTGTTTCTTTCCCGTGGTAAAAAATTATTTTACATTATTTTTATTTGAAATATTGATTAGAAATGTTAACACAACATGCAATTGGAAAATAAATGTCTATAATGAACATACATTACTATGTTGCTTGTACTTTATCTTTAATGGTGCAAATATAATGGACATCCATAATAACATGAATAAAAGTGAAGATTCGGATGTGTTATGATTTGTGGTTAGTTTTAGTATTTGTTTAATGGAAATTCCTAATTTAGAAGCCTTTGACACAAGTTTCTGGCTAACAATACCTTTTAAAAGATCACAATTACATATGATAAACATTACAGTAACGTATACCACCTTGGTCGTCATTCAGTAAATGTTTTGTTTTGTTTTTTAATTACACCCCCACCCCATCCCAAGGTGGCAGCAAAGGGTGGGGTGTTTACCAAAAAATGTTTTAAAAATTAATAGCAATTATAATATTAATTAATTTAAGTCATACAACTCAGGAATTATCTTTATTGGTATTGAATTATTTTATTCTGTCCTAATACACTCGGATATTCTCTGGTAAATTCGAGATGTTTGTAAGCAGCTAGTTAAAATCAATCAATGCCAACATGATCTATTGCAATGTGTTTATGTATTACAGACCAAACAAACACAAAACACCAAAACACACACACACACACACACACACACACACACACACACACACACGCACACACACAATCCCCTTCCGAACATTCCTCATCTACAATCGGAATATTCCGGCAATTTTCCCAATTTGGAAACAAAAAACGGAAAGTTCCGATTATGTTTGCAGTAAATATCAGGATTTATCGCGACCAAAGTGCGATACTTTTTGACTTTGTCAGTCTGTCATAGCAATTTATTTTGATGAAATACAGTGGTGTAGGAAGGTGCCAAAAAAAGGGGGTGGGGGGTGGGGGAGGGCACATGCCAGTAAAGCATCTACAGTGTGTATGCTTAACAGGTTTCATTGGCAAAATAATTTGACTGTCCGCATCATGAATCGAGAGGACGAGCGTTAGCTTCTATCCCTGTTATAGGGTATATGGAGCAATATTCGGACGTAGAAAGAACCACACTTTCTACGTCCCTTTGGACTAAAGTTGACAGAATATTACCGCAATATAATTTTGGTTTCATACATATCAGGGAAGATTCGGGTAATTGCGGACATCGGCAAAATGCTGACAATCTTGACCATACTCCTGCTACATTCCATTTTTGTTCATCAACGGCTTTTTTTTACAATAAAGGGAATCAGTCACATCTATATGGGTCCTAACAAGAAGTTTAATTGTACGCAAAACTTATATTTTCTTATGTATAATATTTAAAGTTTTTAAGTCCAAACTTTTGTTCAGCAAACAAAAAAACAACAACAAAAAAACACGTGCCCGGGTTTCAATAACACCAGGCTAACACCAGGTTACATTTGCCCTGCGCGATAAACCTGCTATCGAGCTGGTTTTTCTCTCTGTTTTCTGCTTGAGATGGAACAATTTTGGCACGGTAATCTTTTTTTACGCCAATGTCGACGGGCCATGCGGCGTGAACGTATTTTTAGGGACCGTTTGGAACCATTAGACGTGTATGATGTTGAATTTCTAAAACGGTATCGTCTAATGCGACCAACGGCTTTACATTTAATCGATCTCGTAAGGGGACATCTGAAATAATACGATACGATATTAATTAATACTTATTATAATAGTTTAACATACGGTAAATCTGCAGACTCATCTGTATGTATTATCAAATGGATTAACCATTTCCACAAATTCACCAGGAATCATGCCTTGAATTGTATAGCTCATGTCGTAAATGTCAGTCCCTTTCCACGTCCGTAGCTAGCGGGGGGGGGGGGGGGGGGGGGGGGGGGTGTTGGAAGGTGGAAGAGAGAAAAAACCGGAAAGCATTATAGAAACTTAAAGAAAATTATCTTCTTGACTGTTTAAGGAGTTTTAGACTATTAACTACTCAGTCCCCCCCCCCCCCCCCCCCCCTCCAACAAAAAATCCTAGCTACGGCCCTGCTTTCTGATGTTTCTTCAGCTGGGATACATCTTTTTTGGCTTTGCACTTCAAACGTTTCCAAAGTTCTTTCAGTTGTTCCAGGTCTCGTTTTACGGAAGACTGACTATTGAATTTTTTAAGTTTCTCATGCCATACATTTTGTTTCACTAAATGCGTTTTCATATCACTTTCTTTACTTTCAATTATTTCAATATTTGCATTAATCAGATCTATCAATAGACTTTTGTCATCTTCCCTGAAGTTTCCTGTATTTTACCTCTAGTTTCAGCCATTGTGAAGATGTAACATGCATGTAGTGGATACGATGGTTTATATACCTTCCAAGCGAAGAAAACCAGGGCCCACAACATAGTGGAGCCGCGGGGGCCACCCCTTTCCATGGTTCTTG
Source organism: Gigantopelta aegis (assembly GCF_016097555.1). Lineage (NCBI taxonomy): Eukaryota > Metazoa > Mollusca > Gastropoda > Neomphalida > Peltospiridae > Gigantopelta > Gigantopelta aegis. Next base: position 82,627 of record NW_024533012.1, read on the forward strand.
TATTAGGAAGGTTGGAACTGTCGCATTTGGACACCTGAACATTAAAAATAATTATGTGGGGGTGGGGGACATGTCCCCGAAATTCTTAACAATTTCGGCCCTTTGGGGGACTAACATTTTCACCACCACCCCGGACAATTGCACTGACAGTGACCCCAACTTTCAAATGCACTCCGCGAACTCTTCAGATAACCCATGCAAAACCCGTGGTTTTCATAACACGTCTATAACCTAAGCATGTGAAAAGCCGCCAGTCCACGGCTACAGGCTAAGGTTTTCGGCGTGTTACGTAGCCCGGGTTAACCTAAGGTTTTACGACAACCTGGTGTTACTTAGCACGAGCACGAGAAACTGGCCCAATATTTGTTTTATATAATCGCTTTGCTCGTTAGAAACAACTCGTGAGATAAATGGTATCTAATGGTCACGCATGTATTATTCTCTATATGTAAGTGAGTTTTCATGTTAACCCTCAGCAAATAATTGGGGAGTCCGAGGAGTCATGGTATACACAGTTTATCAAAAAATGGTTTGCACCTTTGGATTCCTTGGAAAAAAAATCCATTTGGAATCAACATCAAACATAAAGTCAACACTTTTTTTAAAAAGAGAACAAATGGAAAACACAGCACACGTTTCACAGAGGGCATCCTATTTAACAGCGAATAAAAAAGATGAGTAGCTTGTTGGCAAGGTTTTCCACATAGGTTGTGATCCTAGATATATATGTAGATATGATTTTAGGTGGCAAACCTTTTACAACATGTTGTGATCCTAGATATATATGTAGGTATGATTTTAGGTGGCAAACCTTTTACAACATGTTGTGATCCTAGATATATATGTAGGTATGATTTTAGGTGGCAAACCTTTTACAACATGTTGTGATCCTAGATATATATATATGTAGATATGATTTTAGGTGGCAAACCTTTTACAGCATGCCAGGTCTATTTTTCTTTCCCTGGGTAATCTACAAAAGAACTCGTGTTAGAAACTAAATATTATTCCTGCAGCTTTATCATCACCATCACCATCATCATCCTCATCATTATTAATAAATTATTACTGATATTATTTTACAGGTATGGCCTTTTCACAGATCGTCTTTGAAGTTATTATGATCATCTCTCTTGTTGGAGACAACTCTGTTGAAGGTAAATGTTAAACGATAGTTGATGTTTTGTTTAAAGAAAGAATTTGCGACCAGGTTCCAGCAAGCTTGCGACAAGCTACTCACACGCTTGTCCAATAGACCTCTTTCACATTCCACACTGCATGTGCGTGTAGCGGATCAACTCATGGACACTAACCGTTAACTCACGCGAGATCTCGCAAAAAATAGCCATGTTTACAAATTGGGGAGGATGAAGAATGGGAGACCACGCAATAGGAATGTCAATTGGCTGTATTATTAATTATTCTATCCGTAGGAACCCAAAAATTCTGTCAACATCTAACAAATACTTATTGGAGACGTTTGTGAATTATTGCTTATCACGAACAAAAAAAAAAGAAGTTTGTTAACGCCCGAGAAACCATCGGTTTGGATTCGTACACAATAAATATCGGATATGGGCTGAAATACTAGTAATGTGTGTGCGTGTGCGCGCGTGTATGTACGATGCAGATATTTATCGTATTTAACATGATTTAAATATTTATTAAGCATTATACGGATACATACATTCTGGATTTTTGTCGGGATTTCTTTTCAACCAGTTATTTAACATTGTGTTCGGTATTTGGAGGAAAAATCAAATAATATATATGGAATTTGAGCTACTATAAACATTAGATTCGTGCCCATACGAACGATATCTGGAGTTGAGGGTGGGGTGGCAAAATATGTAGTGGAGGGAGGGGCACAAGCCATATTTTAAACCGGATTTATATAGAGTAGTATAAAGTACAGTCCCCCGCAACAGTCTTTCGCTTGCTACCGACCTGAGAATGGCCAGACATTTATTTGTATTGCATATACAGATATTTATATTCGAAGGCAGAAACATGTAAGTTTTATTTATAAGATATTAAACTAGCTGACGACTTGATATTATGACTACAAAGTTAAAACGGTGAAAGTAAAGGAAGATTAAGGACAAATAAATAAATAGTTTTAAAACTTCGTAAACAGTTAGGAATAAACATAATGTATTATGCTCGGCAGAGGCTCGCATAATACAATTTATATTCATATTCATAACATAATATTGACGATACCGAAACACACTCTGGTAATAACCTCTTAGGGTATATATATATATATATATATATATATATATATATATATATATATATATATATATATATACAGTCAAACCTGCCTTCGCGGCCACCTCCATATGGCGGCCACCTGTCCATGGCGGCCACCCTAAGGTCCCCCCAATGAATTTTACTATATATTTTACCTCTATATGGCAACCACCTGCTCAACGCGGCCAGCGGCCACACTTTTGTCATAAAAAAGCGAAAATGAACCTGCTATCGCGGCCACAATTGTTTTTAGTGCAAGTTATAAAGAAATGTCGGCAATCGTAAAAAAAAACGTAAGATGTTTTTGTTGATATAACCAATTGGCTTGATAAACAGCGGTCCTTTAAAGGTCGTCGGTCGCTTAGCTGTGTTCGTTAATTAACAAGTGTTTTTAATCTGGATTAACGGTGCGATGTACTAGTCATCGGCGGTGGTCATTAAACGCAGTTGATAAGAGGGTATCTAGCCTAAAACAACTGGAGTTAAACGTGTCAACTCTAGAAGGAATTAAATACTGCTGCAGTTTATTTCTGATATTTATTTTCAAAATGCCACCTAAACCCAGTAAGCCGATCGCGTTAACGTTTTTGCACATGTATATGGCTCCTTAATAGTTCTATTGCAACATACGTGTAATTGTTTTTAAAAATTCGGACTTATATATGACCTGCATACGGCGGCCACCTCTCTATGGCGGCCACTTTTGTCATGCCCCACGAGTGGCCGCCATAGACAGGTTCGACTGTATATATATAAATTATAGTGAAGAGTAAATAAAAAAAAAAAGAAAGAAAGCAAATAAATAAATATATAAATAAATAAATAAGATAAGATAAATAAATAATTTTGATTTAAGTTAGTAAAAACCATATATTTCAAATGAAGTTGTGTGTGTCTGATATAAATGATAGTGAAAAGTAAATAAATAAATAATAATTTGTAGATAGATATGTAGCATTGATTAGTAGTTATATGGCTGTCTTTTTTAATGGAACGATAAGGGAAACATAGAGTTTGTCTAAGTGAGATAAGGATTTTGTAGGTTTATTTTATTGTATGAATCTTTTAATTTTGTATCGCAATAACCCTTCACAGACTGCTCCAGAGATTTTGTCTAAGTTAATGTTTCACTGCTTTTGGTCTTAAACCATCCCGATGTAAACTTTAGTAGACCGTTTTTCACAACCACTATACCATCTGATACAGAATAAATACGTTAGTCACCAGTCTCCTACGAAGCTACTTATGACGCTCATGACAACTGTCGACCCCCCCCCCCCCCCCCAGTTGTAAATATCCTGGATACAGTCCAATTCAGCATTGGACGTTACTCTTCGCACACATGCGCGATAGGAATGCGAAATACACCTATTTAAGCTAATATCTGGAACCTTTTTACAACCTTGTGACCAGCTTCCCGCACGCTTGCAATTAGCTTCATCATCGATACCTCGTACATGATTTAAAAAAGCAATAAATCAATCAAAAGTGGTCAATGTGGCTGGTGTTTCAGACGTCTGTGATTTTAAAGTTTGTCATAAGTGTCAGTGACTATACATGTGATGTCAGATGTTGTTCAAATATAAACTGGAAGTTACTTAGATTTTGTTTTATTTAAATGTTTAATTCAAGATGCTCCCTCATTATAAAAGCTTAAAAAATGTTTGCCTAACTATACCAAACCTTACATTAATTTCTAAGAAATATTGCTTTTATAAAACAACATGTTTTAAAAGCGTAAAAAGGTATTGTATATAACTATACCAAACCCTACACTAATTTCTAAGAAATATTGCTTTTATAAAACAACATGTTTTAAAAGCGTAAAAAGGTATTGTATATAACTATACCAAACCCTACACTAATTTCTAAGAAATATTGCTTTTATAAAACAACATGTTTTAAAAGCGTAAAAAGGCATTGTATATAACTATACCAAACCCTACACTAATTTCTAACAAATATTGCTTTTATAAAACAAAATGTTTTAAAAGCTTAAAAAGGTATTGCATATAACTATACCAAACCCTACACTAATTTCTAACAATTATTGCTTTTATAAAACAAAATGTTTTAAAAGCTTAAAAAGGTATTTGTCTAACTATACCAAACCCTACACTAATTTCTAACAAATATTTTTAAAAATTGTTGGGGGGGGGGGGGCGGGGGGTTGGGGGGTTGGGGGGGGATAAGGAAGACTTGCCAAACAACCAATTACTTTTTGCCACAATAAGTATACTCTTCAAAAAAAGAAACGCAAAAGGGTACAAATGGGTTATAACTCCGATTTTATGTTTCCTACCGGTTCATGCTTTGTGAATATAAGGTCATTGCATGTCCCAAACACATTCCCACGGTTACATTCGATAAAACGCAGCTACTGTACAATAAAGTTCCAAAATGTGAATATTCGCAAAAACGCAGCCACGTGCAAACCATGTCACCACTGCACGTGCGTTGTCTGCACGTGCAACATGAACACCAACAGTATAAAAGTGCAGGGTGTTCGCTTGCCTGGCCTCTGTATCTGGCCGACAGTTGACAATCCAGGACATGCCACGTCTCAGTGAACCGCAGAGAAACAATGCCATCGGCCGACTAGACGCAGGCGAATCCAGAACGGCCGTTGCCAGGGCATTCCATGTGTCCCCAAGCACCATCTCCAGACTGTGGGACCGTTACCAGCAACATGGATCAACACGTGACCTCCCTAGATCCGGTCGACCACGGGTCACTACCCCCGGGCAGGACCGCTACATCCGGGTACGCCACCTTCGGGAACGATTGACTACTGCCACCTCCACAGCCGCAGCAATACCAGGTTTGCGCAGGATATCCGACCAGACCGTACGGAACCGCCTACGTGAGGTAGGAATTCGTGCCAGACGTCCAGTTCGAGGTGTCATCTTAACACCACAACACCGTCGACTCCGACTGCAGTGGTGCCAGATTCATCGACAATGGCCTCAACTGCGATGGAGACAGGTGTGGTTCAGTGACGAGTCCCGATTTCTGCTCCGACGTCATGATGGAAGATGTCGCGTGTATAGGCGTCGTGGTGAACGTTATGCGGCAAACTGCGTGCAGGAAGTGGACAGATTCGGCGGGGGTAGTGTCATGGTGTGGGCAGCCATCTCACACACTGGCAGAACTGACCTGGTCCACGTGCAGGGCAACCTGAATGAATGAATGAATGAATGTTTAACGACACCCCAGCACGAAAAATACATCGGCTATTGGGTGTCAAACTATGGTAATGCAAATAAATAAAGTGATGATCAACATCAACATAAAAATTCAAGGTTTAAACAAAAACAGTGTAAAGAACTGTGCAAACATACAAATACAAATATCACAGAATTTTACGGACACCGAATTTTACTCTAAACTTCAATTTGTGCTGTATTGGCCATTCTCAAAGAGAATGTTACACCCCTGCACCACGGTGAGGTTACAGCACACGCAGGGGAGGGCAACCTGAATGCACAGGGCTACATTGACCAGATCCTCCGGCCACACATCGTTCCAGTTATGGCCAACGCCAACGCAGTGTTCCAACATGACAACGCCAGGCCTCACACAGCACGTCTCACAACGGCTTTCCTACAGAACAACAACATTAATGTCCTTCCTTGGCCATCGATATCACCGGATTTGAACCCAATTGAGCATCTATGGGACGAGTTGGACCGACGCCTCCGACAGCGACAACCACAGCCCCAGACCCTGCCCGAGCTGGCAGCAGCCTTGCAGGCCGAGTGGGCCACCATCCCCCGGGACGTCATCCGTACTCTGGTTGCTTCAATGGGCAGGCGGTGCCAGGCAGTTGTCAACACACGCGGAGGCCACACCCGGTATTGACTCCAGATGACCTTGACCTTGGTGGTGTGTCCTATCACTTACTCACAATGGACTAGAGTGAATTGTGAACAATCCTGCAACATTTGGTAATTATCGGACTCACCATTCAATAATTAAATCAATTCTCCAAATGTTACTACAATGTGGTTTTGCGTTTCTTCTTTTGAAGAGTATATTATTATCTAACATACTATTTGGGGAGGGGGCGAACCGACAAATAGTTGGGGATGAACTGACTAGGGCGAACTAGGTTGGGGACCAAACATCTGGAACCAACAAATAATATATATATATTACTAATTATTATTATTATTTTACAATTCATGATTCAGTATAAACAATTAGGGCCCAGTGGTAAATTAATAGCCCGCTTGATGAACAGTCGGTTTGGGATCGATCCCCGTCGGTGGATATATTGGGTTATTTTTTTGTTCAAATAGGCTAATTTTGCAACATGCAGATTTCATTATTTATAATGAACAATAAACTGTACAAAGGAAACAAGACAAGATTGTTAACAGTTGCAATGGAATATTTATTTACATGATTATCTACTACTTGATACACACTATATACAGGGCTAGTTTAATAACTGTTTAATTTATTTTTCTTTATGTACACATGAAACCAAACATTAACCTCAACATATTTACATTAATTCCACGATCTAAACGGGAGGAACATTTAACCGTTAACATCCCCCCCCCCCCCCCCCCCCCCCCCCACACACACACACACACAATTTAGTTGGATTTGTATCATATTGGTAGAAACAAACTTATAAATGTTTGGTCGCTTAAAGTTGGAACATAGAAAGCTGGGAATGTTATAGTCCAAGATAGTGGAAAGTTCTGCTGGATTTGATATCACAGCATGGCCATCGGTTTGTCGGTTTACCCTGAAATAACAAGCAATATAACCTACATGATTAACACAAATAGTGGATATATATGGGCAATTCCACGGTTACTCGCGTTACATTTTTACCATACTAATTCTTTTGATTTGCTCAGGATTAATAATTATACATTCAACACTTATTTCCTTTATTATATTTTATTAGTTAAATAGTCCATGTATATTATAAAAAAGAAAAGAAAAAGGAAATATGATGATTAGTTTTCATACTGTGAATGTGTAAACATAGGTTACTCGCGTTACTAAAAAAAAAAGGACACGACAGAAAATGAAAACACTTACAATCCAAAGTCTCCTCATACTGTAACAGTTATGATAAACGTGGATATATTGGTGAATAACTATGGCGTTTAGGTACCTTTGACAAGAGTTTTGAAATTGTACAATTAATACATTTTTGGTTATCAAAATAGTCGGTTACTCGCGTTACGGTTACTCGTGTTACAATTTGTCCGCTATTTGGTAATGGCAAAAAAAGAAAGAAAAAAAGAGAGAAGATTTTAAAGAAACATAAAAGTTTTTAAATGTCAACTTTTATTGAAAGAAGCATCAGAAAGCCACATAAATCAACTGAGTAAATATTACCAACAAATTAAACTTACAACAAGTTAAGCAATGAATAAATTAACCATTTTCGGGAATTAACGTTAATTTTTAGGAAATTGAAATTTGAATTAAAACAACACACTAAAAAGAAGTAGAACATTTAAAATGTCCACGAATGTTGGCAATACCAAATTTATTTAGAGCCTTAATCATTTTATTCCTCCTGTAATAAATGCTGTCTCTCTTGTTTGGCCATTTCAAATAACATCCTGCTGGTTCCATCACTGATACCAGATAGTCATTCTCCTGCAAGCAGATGTCAATCACTTCTCCTAGGAATAAGTTCCCGTCGTATTCAACAACATACCGGTCACCAACCATGATTTCAGAATCTTGCAAATTTGGTACTGCATTGGGACTATTCTACTCTGTACTGTCCTTTGAAAGGGTGAATGGCATAGTATCTGGAAAAAGTGGGAGGATGGGGACTACATGTAGGTGCCTGGATGGGGGGGGGGGGGGGTAGTATCTGGAAAAAGTGGGAGGATGGGGACTACATGTAGGTGCCTGGTTGGTGGGGGGGGGGTAGTATCAGGAAAAAGTGGGAGGATGGGGACTACATGTAGGTGCCTGGTTGGGCGGGGGTAGTATAAGAAAAGGTGGGAGAGCGGGGACTATATGTAGGTGTCTGGTTGGGGGGGAGGGGTTGGGTAGTATCTGAAAAAAGTGGGAGGATGGGGACAACATGTAGGTGCCTGGTTGGGGGAGTTGGGTAATATCTGGGAAAAGTGGGAGGATGGGGACAACATGTAGGTGCCTGGTTGGGGGGAGGGGGGGGGGGTTGGGGCTGTCAAGTGTCTTTTTGTTCAATTACTTTGTGGGATGTTTTTCCTCACCTTACCTGGATTTTGGATTTTATTGTGAGTTGATATTAAAAGTCACTTTGAATAATTAGACTAATTATACCTCATATGCCGTGGTCATATAACACCATGACGTTACTTGAGAAGAAGAGTTGATTGTTTGGGTAATTTAAGCCATCTTTTGTTTTCTTACCTACTCCCATTAATGTTGAATTCGTGTTGAATCGAGGACAAGGTTGATAGTCTACTTATGCACTTCTGACAGGGGAAGAAAATTCTGCAGTGCAGGTTATGACATTGTACAGCATATTGGTTGTGCTAGCATTAGGTAAGTGAATACTAATTTAAAAATTGAACCTCATTAATATTAATGTTATGCAATGTATATATTTTACAGGTGTAGCAATTCCAACTATTAACTGCAGGACTGGCGGACATACTGGACAGAATACAACGTTAGTCTGCAAATTAACGGGTACCATTGCCAGTGGAATGAGATGGTTTCGTCCAAACAGTGGATCACCACAAACAGTGATACAGTGCAACAAGCCAAATATTGCATGTCTATTAGGTTCGGGTATAACTGGATACCGTTATGATGCTGACCTATCTACACAAACTACTACTCTAATCATAGACTCCTTCGACCCTGCATTAGATGCTGGGGAATGGATGTGTAGTGATGGATCAACAACCCTTGTCCGGTCTACATGTAACAAGACTGTTGCTTGTAAGTAGTTGTATTTCCTCTCTGTAAATTACATGGTAGTTATTGTGGTATGTACGTTACATTATTATTTTGTTCTGCCCAAAGGAAAACAGCAAACCAATTACAGTCAAACATGTCCTAGTGGCCGCCTGTAATCGGCAGTCAACATTTTCCCCTACCAAACGATTTAAAATGTAAATACACTCTTTATAAGCGGTCACCTGTCTAACTCAGCCAGTAAACGTTTAAATAGCAGAGACAAAGTGTAGCAAACAAGTGATCTTCACACCTTCACGAATACTAGTACCTATTCATTCCATCCGTCTGCAGTGTGTATCAATTAAAAAAGTATGAATCTGGAATACATCTCATTGCCTTAGGGCAATTAAACTTGACATCTGAAGATCCAGCCACTATGACAATATTCCGCATGAAATAGTTATTAAATATTTAAATAGAAAATTAAAAAAAAAAAACTTGTGAGAGAATGAATTCCAAACGGATAAATGAATGCATGGCAGTTGCATTTCATTATTTCTGAAGAAGTTGATTTATAGTAATTATCACCACCATTAATTACTCCATGCAGTTCAATACAATTTCTATGTTGGAATATATTCTGTCGAGAGGGTCATGTGACTACTAATTTTAGGGAGTGCACTCAACTGACAGGTACCGTGTAAAAATCTGCATATATCGACCACCAAATGTTTAGTCAATAGCCCCTATGCTTGACCACCACCTCGTGTTGCTGTTACACAAGTGGCACTATACCACTTGCACAGTTGTTATCAGTTAGTACTACATATAACAAGTTACTTCAAACCAATGGGTTATTTAAATACTACAGAGGTTAACCTATGTGTAATCATCAAATAACGATTTCAAAAAGCATATCAAATTAATTATTATTATTATTATTGTTTTTTAATTTTTTTTATGACAAATCATTTACTAAACCAGACAATTATTCCTACAGCAGAGGCCCCCAATAGTGAAGTTTACTGGGGCCAGAAGCATAACATCTGTCACTATATGACAATATAAGATGAGATTTTCTAAAGTTGGTGCAAACATTATGGCAGCCATTTTAAAAATGGCCACCAGTTCATCAACAAAATTGTATATATTTAGAACTACAACTTAGAAATGTGATATTCATGTCAAAACCGATATTTATGGAGTCAATAAGTTCATCAAAACTGTTTGTAATACTGGCGATGATTGGCTGTCAAACAGTTAAAATGGCTGACTAAATTGGTGGTGTTTTTGGTATGAAAATCTAATAATTTGTGTTGAAAGACACTTTTTATGTTAAATATTAAGTTTTGATGGTTGATAAGTTTAGTTAACATGCTTTGAAGAATTCTAAAACAAAATGTCACTTCAAATTGTAAATGTTCTTCTGAAATGATATACCAAGATCAGGTGCATATGCTATACAAGTGCCGTCACATCAGTGCTCATTGAGTACACATTGCTGCCATTATACCACTATTAGCAATCACAAATTATCATAACTACAATACAAAACTATGAATGAAATGAATGAATGAATGAATGGTTAACAAATGCATAGAAAAAAAAAAAAAAAAAAAAAAAAACCTGAGGGTAATATATAAATTGATGGCATATTGCTTAACATTCTCAGGGCTAGTCCTGGGTTGCTATTTTTGTCCGCCACAAAAATTGCCAGTCTAAATATGTTCGCTAATTACATTTTGGCAATTTAGTCAAACTATTTTGTTTTTAATCTCATACTTTATGATAATATAGTATATGCTAAAATGTACTTATTATTCAGTATGACATTATTCTTGTATGACATTGTTTTAGGGAATATATTTTTTTACTAATCTAATAGTGAAATTCTGCTGATGTCTATAGCTGGCTGTAGCCCATTGGTGCGGTCAGTCTAGGGTCGATTCCCGTCGATGGGCCCATTGCGTTATTTCTCATTGAAGTCAGTGCACCACGACTGGTATATATCACAAAAGAGGCAGTTTTACTTTTTGTATGCATCAGATAATGATATAAATTGTATGTGTCTATGTAATTTGAAAGAAGCAAGTCAAACTTGATCCGATATATGTTCTGCGATATATGTTCCCCCAAAGATTCACCAGACTAAGATACGCTATACATATATTTTTGCACCACAAGTGTGAAATATTTTTGCAACTAGTGTGAAATGGTAAGTACAGGTACATAATGTTTACATGATTAATAACCTAAGAAGTGATATCATTCAGTATCTCTCGAGATATGCGTGCAAAATGCTGGAATGAATGTATAGTCCAGAACAGGACCCAATTCCCTTTTGTTTTAATTATGACGTCAAGACATCAAAATAATTTGAAAGTGACAAAAAGAGTTCATTTCCAATTACGGAGCTGTTCAACAATTACTTAATGTAAGATCTGGCGTTCTTTTATACCTGCCCCCATTATGTTATGTAATGATCATAATACTCACACCTCTAAAGTTATGTAACGATTATCTTCCACCCACTTCCTTCTTTTTCTGTCACTAGCATTAATTTTACCAACATTATAAATTTAATATTAGATTTTCTGTTCTTATTTTGGCTATCTTTATATTTTATGCTTTATATAAAGTCTCGTCCCACCAGAGACACGTGCTACCCCTCCAGATATTGTTCCAATGACACATACCTATAGGCATGTATCTTTTAATCTCTTCGGTAATAAATAGATGTATCTATTTATTTTTAAAAATCATATTTGTTAGAAACAAAATGGCCAGACTGGCTGTCCTTAAGTTCGTAACTCTTGATCACCCCCCCCCCCCCCCCCCCCCCCTATACCTCATGCCATCGTTTTGTAACTCCCCTCCTAACTTACTTGTATGATTTATTACTGAACTGTTAATAATTGTTTTGGCGTCCAGCTCAAGATTATAGCCAGTCGCCCCCCCCCCCCCCAAAAAAAAAAAAAAGAAGAGCAAAAACAAAGAAAAAGCCTTTATATGTTATTGCTATCAAAACACTGGCGTGTAACTTTCATTCACAATTGGGAAAAATAGTTTTCAGTTTCACGCCATGTGTGGAGAGTTTTGTATTACTCTACAAGGAGCGGAGGAATGTATCATGTCGGCGTTAATATTATATCAGTAGACGGCATAAATAAATCATAATTTCCCCACTGAATATGTATGAAATAAAAACTGTAAACATAGAGACTTTTAACTAATAATGATCGTATATAAGTAAGAAACAATATGTATCCCTCACCAAGGCACACACTTCGTGGAAATGAACTGAACCAAATGACCTAGATTTACGACATTTACCGATATGACAAAACATATAACTAATAAAAAGTAAAGTTAGTAATCAAACATTTAGTATCAACAATGCAACGTCTTAAACAATATTTCATATTGTTTAATCGTGTTTTCTAGCTTTATGACAAGCAGCTGGCAGTACACTAGTGAATAGCAGACTGCAGGGTTGAAAATGAGTTATTGGCTAAGGGCAACGAAAAAATTTATGGGAAAAAAGTTATTTGTAAATAATAAAAAAACAATCCCTGCTAATTACCATCAAACTGCATAGGTGAAATCGTCTATTCCGATACAGGTTTTAAGGCAATTAATAGAACATCCAAGGTAACCTGAACGACAAAACCGCAATACATGACCATGCATATAGTAATACAGATCATTCTGAAGAAATGACCAACTGCCATACACCATTACCTTTAATGTACCTTTTATCACTCACTCCGTAACACTGACCAATTGCAATATATTTACGCTAGAACAGAATTATACAGAAAATCGTTTTTACCCTTAGTAGTTCGTGAGTGGAATAGTATTGATGAAAATATAAGACAAATAGAATATTTAAAAAAATAATAAAACTTGTATATCCCCGCCGATAAATAGGTTAAAGGCGCAGACCCTAGTTTCAACTCGTAAAAATGGACACTGAGTTTAGTTAATCTACAAACCTGTAACAGAGTGAAACAAGAGTCTGTAATGTTAAAACCGGAAAATGTCCTTAAAAATAGCCTAGAACTCGAATAAATAACCGCTACTTCTCAGACGCACGTGCGTGCTTAAAACTATGAAAAATCAATTTTGTTATATTAGAAATAACAGGATGACCAGAAACACTTCGGTTGTACGGAAATGGATAATGTAAACAATAAAATATAAGTAAGCTTTGAGTTCAGTAATCATAAACGGTTGTAATAGTGAAACATATGCTGTAATGCTTAAAAACTAGGGTCTGTCCCTTTAAATAAGAACTATTTATAATTCGGATCACGCTTAAACCAAATAATTCATTGCAGACTTCGTTTAGAATGCAGTGATCTCAACGCTCATAGATATACCAGACTTATTTATGATAATTCCATTTGTAGTTGTGTTACATGTCCTATTTGACTGTCCTCTGTATGATAACATTCGTATGGCAATGTATTTTTATAATGGTGGTTTTGACCTCCATACAGTGCTATATGGTAATAATGATTATCCTATGGACCTTATTTGGTATATAGCTGAATCTATTCATAACTTTTTCGAATTGTCAAAACGCTTCATGTTTTAATTTCTTAAAGCCATTTATCCTACATCACACTGTCACTTGCAAGTTTGGCTGCTGTAATGTGGGCGAGCATCACTGATTAAGCTAATCTTAGGAAATCGGGTATAATTATGTACGTGGGTATATGCACACATGGACAAGTATACAAATCCCATGGTCTTTTAGACTTGTTTTTTATGATTGAGTGCAAATTATGTAATTGTTTTTAATTCTTCGAAGAACATGTCAGTTGACACATGTGTATATTATAAATTGTATGTAACAAAGTATGTGTTGAGATATATTAATACAGGCCAATGGTCTGTTTGCCAATCCTTTTCTTTTGTGAAATAAATATTGTTTAAACCACATATATCAAGTTACTTTCTGTGGGATGGTGCATACGAAAGCTCCCCTGCTACTAATGGGGGAAAAAAAATGTAGTGGGTCTCTCTAGGAAGGTACATGTAGGTAAATAGTTTAACATGCTTATATACCATATGGGTATAGAACACGCCTATCACGAGTGAGGTCTCTGATGTGACCAGGGGCCTGACTCAGGTCAACAGGTGGTTATTTAAGTGGACAATTTAGAACATTTCAATATTATTCACACACACACACACACACACACACACACACACACACACACACACACACAAGCAAAAAAAAAGGAAGATCTCTATTATATGATATGCTCAAAATAATTCTGTCATATATGGGAGCTTATTTCTTAGTGGGCTGGCTTAAAATTTTATTTAAAAATATCATTAAGACCTGGTAACTTTATTAAATTTGGGCCCAAGGAGGTTAAGGTTGTTCCAGGCCCCACTGGAAATATTAACATTCAGGCCCCACTGGAAATATTAACATTCAGGCCCCACAGGAAATATTAGCATTCAGGCCCCACTGGAAATATTAACATTCAGGCCCCACTGGAAATATTAACATTCAGGCCCCACTGGAAATATTAACATTCAGGCCTCAAGGGAAATATTAACATTCAGGCCTCACGGGAAATATTAACATTCAGGCCCCACTGGAAATATTAACATTCAGGCCCCACTGGAAATATTAACATTCAGGCCCCACTGGAAATATTAACATTCAGGCCTCACAGGAAATATTAACATTCAGGCCTCAAGGGAAAAATTAACATTCAGGCCCCACTGGAAATATTAACATTCAGGCCCCACAGGAAATATTAACATTCAGGCCTCAAGGGAAATATTAACATTCAGGCTTCACGGGAAATATTAACATTAAAGAAATAAGAGGGTGAGAAATGTCAATCGTATTCAGAACTTGTGCGTGGCCAGAGGAGGGATGGGGAGAAGGGTAGGTTAGATCAAACCCTAAGGCCAAAACAGCCAATGCCTTACGGACCTAAACTTCTGACGTACCATTTTAATGTTCATACAATTGTTTTGTGGTTAAATTATTAATGCCTTTAATCAGACACGTTTGTTCCAGTTATGACACGAGAGTATGACACTCTCATGTAAATTGCTCATTGAAGTTATTCATTTCCTCTCTAAGACTATATGTCAAAATGACATCCAATAGCCGACGATTAATAAATCAATGCGTTCTAGTGGTGTTGTTAAACAAAACAAACTTTAACTTTCATATCAAGTTAAACTCGTTATGTCCATCAGTGATCTACGCTCGTTTTATATATATATTTGGTCACCTCGATTGAATTGTTTTGTGGTTGAATTATTATTATATATGATATGCCTTTAATCAGACACTTAGCTTGTAAACAGAACCCATGAATTTGTTTTAGCGAGCTAGTGTCTGAAAACTAAGGGCTATATAGTAACAATTTTAAAATCCAGTACAATTTGTCAATTGCTCTAAATTACATTGAAAAACTTGTGCTGTTTCAGTCCTACTTGTATCCTACTTTTTCCTTCTATTTTCTTACTTTTGTCCTACTTTTTTCTATATTTGTAATCCTACTTTTGACCTAATTTTTCATAATGGTGTGCTGGACAAACTGATATGATGTATAGTAGAATCAGCTGACCGAGTTGGTAATACGTTGTGTTTCAGTTATTATTGCGATTGTTTGCTCAGATATAATAATCTCATTTCTGTTTTGTCAGATGGCCCAGTTCGTGGCAGTATTAAATTCAATTCCTCAACAAATGTCGAAGAAGGACACGATCTGACTGTGGACTGCACTGCCGAATGTAACCCGCCATGTGACTACTCCTGGACACTGGGTGATAATCAAATGACAAGAAGTCCTCTGTTAAATTTCACAGACATCAGCAGGAATGAGGACGGGAATGTCTACAAATGTACAGTGACAAACACTGTTATACTTACATTTATAAGTAAAAGCTTTACGCTGACAGTCACCTGTAAGCATTTTAGTTTTCTTGTTGAACCTTTTTACAAAATTTACACGTACATAACCAGTGACAGCACTTGCAGGGATTCTAGAATTTGCTAAAAATCCACTGTCCATCGTTAAAAATCAACTAACCCTACATTGTACTTCTGTATCTACCCTACATATTTATTTAATAATGCTAAACATTGAAAACAATATATATGACCGTGTGATTTTTACTTCAAATAAAGACGTTCGATTATTATTATTATTATTATTATTATTGAAATCTTTCGTAATTCGTAAATATCACTAAATCGGTTGACTCATTCATCTAATGTGTCTGTGTATATCAGTGTGTGTGTGTGTGTGTGTGTGTGTGTGTGTGTGTGTGTGTGTGTGTAACACAAAACAAGAATTCAGCACACTTTCATTAGTGCCCCTTTTTTTGTCCAGCACTCACTTACAAACAATTGCACCTGCTCCCGATTACTGTAGGTGGTATTTTTTCTTATGACATGCTTCATTGTATTTTCGAAGTGCTCATTTACTCTACGATATTGAATGAATTTTGCTATCATATTTCCAAATTGTGTTAAGCCATCTATCCGTGTTAGTAACTTTTCACAGTTGTAACCATATTTACCTGGAATGTGTCTTTCCTCTGCCACTGCACTCTCATATCATCTTTATGGGGAAAAGAAAGCTTTCCATCTCGTTCGCTTTATGACACATTAAACCTTCAGCAATATATAGTTAGCACATTCATTCCGTGTTGCAATGATATAGGTGAATGAATTGTAGACATTATATTTTTATGTTTTCAGAAATATTTGTGAAAGTGAGTAAAAACGGAAGTCATAGCAATACTGTTTGTATGATGTTTTAACATACTAGTTGTTACCAAGATTATGACACTCATGAAATAAATTGTGTTCGTAATTTGCTAATGACAAGGTCTTGATAACTCGTTAATAATTTATTAAACTCTATTTATTTTGGTTATTTCAATACTAATCGTTGATATCATAACACATTTGTGATGCAACATTAGGAATAAATGATAGCTTATATTTATTAACAGGAAAATAAAGAAGAAAGCTGAAGATGTGCAGAACGAATCAAATGACTAACGGAAACCAAAAGCAAGTCCACAACCCTCTATGTTTCCGTAATTAGTACCAGAATACAGAAGAAACAAACATGCCAACGCTAGAACTCCACAGTTTTCTTTTTCAATTCATATCAAACTGTATCAGTAAACAAGACTCTTTTTTTTGTTGGATCTTCCAGTATTTTACATTTGGTTGGTTTTTCTAAATAAAATTGTAGCTGAAATTAGTCTAAAGTTGCAGTATCTTATTCAGAAGTGCAGTATTTCACTAGTTTTACATCAGTTGTCAAATATAACAATTGTTTGTTTGCATAAAACGGTAACTGATGAATTGGTTAGTAATTGTATAAAGAATAATGTTAAAATTCATATAACAACATTTTGAACTCATAACGTTTTTACAAACAAAAGGTGGGGTAATGCGTAAAAATTATGAACTATACATTATATCTCAAAATGCTTAAAAATAGATTTAGGCAGTTTCACCTGAATTGATACTTATAATCAATAAAGCAGCACGAGGACATTAAAGGCAGAATTGTATGTGCAATTACTTTATTTACCTGTTTCATTTATACAATGTGTTTTTGTCCTTGTGTTTTTACAGCCAATACCTGATTTTGCCTACAAATACATTACAAAATAAAATGAAAAATGGCTGCTACAATCATTAGGACACCTATACTAGATATAAAAACGCTGGTATTCAAAACAATAACATGTATTTAATATGTCATTTTAGTCACAAAAAAGACTGTTCATCAAAAAGAATTAAGAATTGTTTGATTTATTTACACATAGAATGTTTTAAAACAAATTAATAAAAAAAATCATTTTTATGTGAGTTTGTATGGGTCTAAAACGTACCTATGTGTATCATCTTTATTCCTTATAGTGTTAATGTCAATTCATGTGTTCCCATTTCATGCAAAAGGGCTGTACAAATTAACCGATTCCACATATAATATGTGCATAAATAACACAGGGATATCAGAATTGTAAAGTGCTTGCATTATATGCACAGATTCACATTCAGTACGACTATAGTCCGTCCCATCCTCCTACAAACATGTTTTTTTTGTTTTACATAAGAAGAAAAGTAAAAGTGTAAATATTTTGTTCTACTAATAAATTAAATAGTTTTCCTGTAATTATGGGCATATAGGTGAATGTATAATGTGGAAGTTAATGAAAAACAAGTGTGGAAGCTGCCATTATTCAACTTTGACACTGCATCTTTAAGATGTTTTCGATTTTTAATGCTATTTTTATTTCTAATGGAATGAATGAATGAATGAATGTTTAACGACACCCCAGCACGAAAAATACATCGGCTATTGGGTGTCAAACCATGGTAATGCAAATAAATAAAGTGATGATCAACATCAATATAAAAATTCAAGGTTTAAACAAAAACAGTGTAAAGAACTGTGCAAAAATACAAATACAAATATCACAGAATTTTACGGACACCGAATTTTACTCTAAACTTCAATTTGTGCTGTATTGGCCATTCTCAAATAGAATGTTACACCCCTGCACCACGGTGAGGTTACAGCACACGCAGGGGTATTTCTAATGGAGTATATTATTTTGTTATATCTTATTTATTTTCGTTTTCATTTTTCTATATCTATTTTTTTTTTATTTTTTTTTTTAAACTTTTTCTTTCAATTAATTATAATTTAAATTAATTTTACTTTGAATTGAATCAGTTTTTGTTGTTTCCCATAAACAAAACCATTCAGTGCAACAGTTTGTCTGGTCAAGTATCTTTTATGGTCTGTTTGTTTTGGGGGTTTTTGAGGGGGTGATGGTGGGGGCTTATTTTCGTGTTTACTTTTTCCTTTTTGCTTTTTTCACATTTAAAAAAAATTAATAACAACAAAATTATGGACTAGGACCTGTATGGTTGCAATTTATTTTACTGTATACTTTGTATTCTCAGGTCAATTTAGGATCGATTCTCGTCGGCTCAATGGGAATACGTGGTATATCATAGGCCATGGTATGTGTTGTCCTGTCTGTGGGATGGTACATATTAACGATCCCTTGCTTCTAATGGAAAAATGTAACGGGTTTTCTTTCCAGGACAATCTATCAAAATTACCATTAATTAAATAAAATGTTTCACACCCAGTAGCCGATGATTAATAAATAAGTGTGTACAAATAAGCATTAGGCAGGAACTGTATTCACTTGGATTAAACTATATTTGTAATGTGTCGTATGTTGAAGTTAGTAACCTCATTATAATTAAAGAAATAATAATAGATACTTTTAAGCAAAACAATGTTTTTTTTACAATGCCTAAAGGATTTTTATATCAACATTTATTAAATGAATTTCACTTACAAACTTATTTAAGATTGTCAGTGGAAACGGGTTGTATAAACGAAATATGTAAGATTAGAATATGCATTCATAAATTAAATGTAGAATCTGGCAGGTATCGAAACATCGAAAGATAAGAAAGAATATGTGCTTTCTGTAATGCTAATGCTATAGAAGATGAATATCTCTTCATAATAGAGTGTCCACAATAGAAAGATTTGCGCTGTAAATATATAAAAATGTATTATAAGCGGCAAAGTGTTTATCGTTTTATACAGTTATTAACCACCAGCAACAATTAGGAACTGAATTACCTAGGAAAATACTTAGCGCAAGCTAATACAATTTAGAGATCAGTTAATGCAGGATGATAGTTAATGTAATGAATGTATCTTATATTACTTTATTTGTTCATTTTATATATAAACCAGACCCACCATTGCTTTGCACGTGTGTATTTTGTATAACTGTGTTGTATTATTTATGTTATGTATTCAGCTGATGAGTTGTCAAACTTAAGGCAAATACAATTAAGAACTTCATTTTAATGTTTTCATTACCTACATTATACAGCAAATAATACAAATTACGTCACCATTCAAGGCAATATCATGTGAATTATCGCACTATTCAAGAGAGTCAACTCTTGCTCCTTTTTGCTTTGACCTAAAACTAATTTTGATTCAGAACTTTCAATATTTTTATGAAATTGAAATAGCATTTATTGGAAATGAAAAATCTAATGTAATCATCTGGTATTGCCCATTGCGCTATATTTCGATTAAGCCTGGTATATCAAATGCTGTGGTATATGCTATCCTGTCTGTGAGATAGTGCATGTAAAAGAACCCTTGCTACTTGTGAACAAATGTAGCGGGTTTCCTCTCAAAGACTATATGTAAAAATTACGAAATGTTTGACATCTAGTAGCTGATAATTAATAAACCAGTGTGCTCTAATGGCGTCATTAAAGAAAACAAACTTTAAACTTTTCATCTGGTTTTTGACTACAACTTGGCAAAACATTTTTGTCTGGTTATAACTACTTTATCTCAAGGTTCAGCTTTAACTTAAAGAGGCTGTCCAGAATTTGCCGTCATTGTAACCTTTCTGACTAATTTATGTCTATCCAAATGCATTTATTCAATTTTAAGGTTTCAAGCCCACGGTACAACTCTCTTGCTCATATATAATCATGGAATAAAGTCAAGTTTACCAATTAAATATAGACACGACCTGTTCATACTATGGGCACATACATAACACTACTTGTTTACAGCGAACAGTACTTCTAGTTCCTCCAATTGCAAACTTGGCATACGTTTGAATCGTAGTATTACATAAAATAACATACATTCAAGTTTTGAAACTATATATCAATTGTTACAACTGTTTTCTTAATGTATATAGTTAAATTTATCATGGTAAAATACATGTATTCATTAGACAGACTTTTTTTTATTGTTACACTTCATGGGCTTAGTCCGGGAGCCAAGGTTTCGTATATTACATTTTTACTCATTTCACTTACCCATTAAATGCAGAAAATTAACAAAAGTGTTTGTTTTTTAGTGTGAGCAGGAAGTGGTTAATATTCATAAAATGGTACCAATATTGACTGTATACTACCTACCTCATGAATAAATGTTGCCACAAGCAAACTGAATAATCTAGAATTAGCACTTTACAAGAACTATCTATATTATTTAAAGTGCTTTGGTGTAACATTGGATAAAAAAAAGTAAATATCTGGAATTGCCCCCCCCCCTAAAAAAACACGCCCCCCCAAAAAAAACACACAACAAAAAACAAAAAACAAACAAAACAAAAACAAACAAACAAACAAACAAACAAAACAAAACAACAAAACCCACCATTAATATCTAACCCTAGACAAAGTAAAAGAGCACAAAAAAAACCCCAAAAAACCCCAACAAACAAACAAACAAATATATATATATATATATATATATATATATATATATATATATATATATATATATATATATGCATACATTAAAAAAAATAATACAATTGTTTTGTTTTTTTTAAATAAAAAAAAATCCAGCAAATCCAGGTTATCCCCAAAATCAGCCTATGGTGCCCTGACTAGTTCCAGTATTTTACCTTTCATTGTTTCATTAACTAAATAGTGATTGTATACTGAACAGCATTGAACACGCACCACCATGAAATGTTTGGTTTTCGAAAAAAATATCTCAGCAATAAATGTTTTTGTTGTGAACAGCAACAGATGGATGATTGATAATGACAACAAACAAAAAAGGATGCACAATCATTGATTAGTTTTAATTCATCTACGTATGAAAGACATGTGGGGTCACAATGAATAGTCAACAGCACGTATGATAACCATCTACAGCAACACAAGCCATGCATCGTTTTCTCATCGACCCGATAAGTTTGTGAATAGTGTTCTGGGTGATAGCACTCTACTCCTGCTGTAGTGTGTTTTCCAGTTCTCTAAGGTTATTCATTTGTGCACGACGTGAGATGCGATGATCAAGGTAATCCCAAAGATCCTCTATTGGCGATAAATCAGGGAACAGTGCTGGTCATTCAAGCAAAGAGACATGATTATTTGCTAGAGACTGTGTTGTAACATGTGTTGTGTGCGCTCGGGCGTTGTCTTGCTGAAATGTGTGCATATCCCGATGCTGATGAAACATGGGAATGCCGTGATTTTGCAAGACGTTATCCCGGTAGTAAATGGCATTCATTCTGCCACGGCAAACATTGAGTGCTGTTTGGTGATGATAACTGATACGGCCCCACACGTTCGCCATGCCTACGCCACACCCGCAACCGATCACTAGCATTCCTTAAATGGAAACAGGATTCGACAGAGAATAGCACACCATGCTAACGTTGTAAACTTCCTGCCAAACGTCAGTGTTCATTTCGATGTCGATCAGTCAGGAAAGGTCCAACATATGGTCGTTGAGCACGCAACCAGCAGAGAGAAGACTGCGACACACAGTGTCTGCGCTGATAACCCTTCGTCGAGCTTGAACAGTTGGTGCAGTCCTGTCACCTGGCAGCGTTCGATCACGAATATGGAGGTGAACAATATGGCGATCTTGTCTGGTGTCGTAACACGTCGTTGGCCTGGATGTGGACGGTTCCTGTCTACTGGTATTTCCTGTGGAATCTAGTGATTGTTGAATGGTAGCATCCAAACCGCCTTTTGATGACTCTACTCTACCATGTTTTATTGCCCAAATCAGCATGATTTGCACATTCAATTTACGTTGTCCATGCTATGCATGCAATATCTAGTGTTGTGTTTCATGGAGTGTTCAGGCAATCGTTTTTGTAAGTTATTCATCACCATACATGGTTTATAAGGTAGTAAGGCACTTATTCATTGATATTTTTACTGCTGATATAAGCCCCATTCACAATTGTTATTGTCTACTTATTGTCAACTAGTGGTGCGTTTTCAATGATGTTCAGTATATTTTTGTGTACATCTTTTGAAATAGTTTATAAACTAAATATGAATCGTTACATGCCACTATTTCACATGTATTCTAAATTGCTCATTACAATTTAAGAATTTCATTACGTATATCAATTGCTTTCTTATTGTATATAGTTAGATTTTCTTTATATGGACTTGAATGATTTACTTTTTTATTATTATACGTTGTGAGCTTAGTCCGGGAGCCAATGCTTAATTTTATTGAGGATTTATTTTTTCATCCTATTTGAAGTGCATACCTTAACAGAGTTACTGTTAGCGTGACCAGGAAGGTGTAACCTTGTTAAACAAGTACATGTCTGGAATTGCCAAGGGTTTCAAACGCACCCCCACCCTGCAAAAAAAATAAAATAATAATAATAAAAATAAATAAATAAATAATCATGAATCGCAAACCCTGGACAACATAACACCATAGTATGTGTGTATACATATTTTACAATAGTTTCCAAACTATATATGAATGGTTACATGGTACTATTTAACATATATTTAACGTGCACACTAAATTTGAAGACTTTGCATTCTTGATGTATATAGCTAAATGTGCCATGATTATGCATTTTTTGGAAGAACTTTAGATGTTTTATGTTGTTTAATGTTACAATTTGTGGGATTTGTCTGGGAGCTAAGGTTTCATTTTATTTGACGTTGTTTCTCGTTTCATTCTACTTCGTTTTAAAACAAAAAAAAATGTTTATCCCATTCAGTGCAGAAATTTAACAGTGCTATGTGGTTGTGACCAGGAACGGGTTGGTACTTACAGAATGCATTGTATGGTACCTACATCATAAATGAAGGTTGCCACGAGAAGAAAACAATAATTATTTTAGTATCAGTACTTATACGACACACCACCCACACCACCCCTACCCCACCCAGTCATTAAGACCTAACCCTTGATATAGAACTAACCCTAGACAAAAAAGCAGCAAAGGAACCAAATGATCCGGCAAATTCACGCCTCCCCCCCCCCCCCACCCCCACCCCAACCCCCACCCCCCAAACTGAACCTATGGCTCCCGGACAAGCTGCAGTATTTGACCTTTCAATGGTTCTTTAAATAAATAATGATTGTATTTCTGTGTACATATTTTAAAATAGTTTCCAAACTATATATGAATCGTTACATGCCACTATTTCCCATATGTATTCTAATTGCTCATTGAAATCGAAGAATTACATTATGATTATCAATTGCTTTCTTAATGTATCTAGTTAGATTGTCCATGGTTACATTTTCTTTAGATGGACATAAATTAGTTTTGTTTTTACTGTTATACTTTGTGGGCTTAGTCCGGGAGCGAGGGTTCATTTTATTGAAGATTGTTTTGTTGGTTTCATCCTACTCGAAGTCAGTATTTTGATGATTTTTTAAAATATTTTTTTTGCATATCTCTTTAAGTGCACACCTTACATAAAGTTACTGTTAGTATGACCAGGAAGGTGTACTCTTTGTAAAAAGGAAAAGCAAAAAAAATTGATATCTGGGATTGCCAAGTGTTCCAAACGCACCCCACTCCTCAAATAAAATAAATAAATAAATAAATTTAAAATAAAATAAAATAAAATAAATAAACAAATAAACAAATAAATAAAATAAAATAAAATAAAATAAAATAAAATAAATAATCATGAATCACAAACCCTGGACAACATAACAACATAGCATTTTTGTGTACATAGATTAAAATAGTTTCCAAACTATATATGAATGGTTTCATGTCACTATTTAACATATATTTAACGTGCACGCTAAATTGAAGGCTTTCATTACGTATATCAATTGTTTTCTTGATGTATATAGCTAAATGTTTCATGATTATGCATGTTATGTTGTGTTGTTGGGGTTTTTTTAAATTGTTTTTGTCATTTAATCCTACTTCTTTTTATGGTTGTTTTGTTTTGTTTTGTTTTTTTTTGTCTTTTTTTATATCCCATTTAGTGCCGAAATTTAACAAAAGTGCTATTTGGTTATGACCAGAAATGGGTTGGTACTCACATATTGGATTGCACGGTACATCACACATGAATGTTGCCACAAGAAGAAGAAGAAAACAAATGCTTTAAGTATGTTGTTTTTTTCTGGGGGTTTTGGGGGGGTTTTTTGCTCTTTTTTTTTTTTTTTGGTGGCGGTGTGTGTGTGTGTGTGTGTGTGTGTGTGTGTGTGTGTGTGTGTTAGGGTTGGGGGTCTTTAAATGGATTGTCTAGAGTTTGCTGCCATTATAACGTAGGAAATATCTTCAATGGCTAAAATTGTTTGTTCTTCTGAACATTCAGTGTGTTGCTGATCATTCTACAAGACAAACATGTAATGAGAAATCAAATGAAGTTACTAAAATGATGGGATACCGGCCTCGGTGGCGTCGTGGTTAGGCCATCGGTCTACAGGCTGGTAGGTATTGGGTCTGGATCCCAGTTGAGCCATGGGATTTTTAATCCAGATACCGACACCAAACCCAGAGTGAGTGCTCCGCAAGGCTCAATGGGTAGGTGTAAACCACTTGCACCGACTAGTGATCCAACTGGTTCAACAAAGGCCATGGTTTGTGCTATCCTGCCTGTGGGAAGCGCAAATAAAAGATCCCTTGCTGCTAATCGGAAAGAGTAGCTCATGAAGTGGCGACAGCGGGTTTCCTCTCAAAATCTGTGTGGTCCTTAACCATATGTCTGACGCCATATAACCGTAACTAAAATGTGTTGAGTGCGTCGTTAAATAAAGCATTTCTTTCTTTCTAAAATGATGGGCTATTATAAACCTTAAAACAATCGGAAATACATTGGATGTACACACTAATATTGAAAATAACGAAATTTGTTTAATGTTGTCATTATCAGTTGTCAACAACGGTCTCTTACTTGGAAACATTAACAATGGCGAAAGAATTTGAACTGTCTCTTCAATAGGGTTTGTGTTTTTCGTATGTAGACAGTTTAATAAACAAGTAAAGATTAAAATAAGATAGTTTACAAGTTTTGTTGTCACAGTGTGTTAGCTCCGCTATGACGTTTGCCCGTCAACGTTTGTTTTAAAGTATGTATTCTCCTTTAGTTTACAACTGATTGTTCTGAAGAGTGGTATAATGATCATCTTGGTCAGTCTGCAAAAAATAATAGGGATATATTTTGGAAATGTGCTATTTTGGAACTTGCTTTTAAATTTTTTAAATTTAAATAGATATTTAATACTTACACTTTCAAAGTATTATCTTATTCTTGAGTTTTAAATGATATTTCTGAAACTCTGAACAATCATTCCCAGGGGCGTCTTCATAAACTAATGGAGAGATATTTTAGAAATTTTGAATTTATTATTTTTATTTTATTAATTTTAAAAATTATATCTATATTCAGATTTGAAAGACTATTTCAGCTGTAGTTGTGATTGGGTTATTCTGGAACTTGGTACGAGAATCCTCTGGGGACGTCTACACAAACTAATAGAGAAACCGTAAATAGTTTTACTTATTTATTTATTAAATAATTGTAATTGAAAATCAGAAAGTCTATCTTCAAGTTGAATTTTGATCGGACAATTGTGAAACTTACTTCTGTTATTTTCTTGCAACATCCACAAACTAACATGTATATTTTGGAAGTTTCATATTTTAACAAGTCTCTAATGAAATTGTATGTACTAGTAAGACGATTGGAAATTAAATAGCGGAGCTATCAAGACTGACTTAATGATGTTTGTATTCTATACAGATATTCCAATAAACAACCTAAAATTAGCTTTAGATTAAGATGGTTACACGTTGTTTTTACCTTATGTGTTCCAGTCTTGTACTTCGAGTGTCTTGAAATAAATTCTAAACTTCAGTAGTGTTTGTCTTTGTGTATGATTATACCTAACAAGCAACTATATCTTTAACTAGGTATTGTTTAGTGTTGGGGTGTCGTTAAACATTAGTTCATGCTTTCTTTGTTTAAAGAAAATACAGGTGCATGTAGTACTAAACCAAATAATTTCCGCATGGGTCAAAGTTCAAGTTCGAGGTGCACCGAACGTTTGATAGAGTAGTTAATACCACAAGTCCTGTCATTGGTGATACATGTGCTCAGAAATGTTGCAAAATCAACAAATGTCACACAGTTGGTGACAAAGGTATCAACCACGAATGCCTCAATGCTGATTGTCACAAACGTCGCATCTCATCTACCACACATGTTATAATCGACATTGGTGGAGTTTTGTGTGATTTGTCGTGTCTTTCTGGAGCTCAACTTGTAGCTGACATATAGTGTTTCTTGCTGTGCAGGATCGTACGATCAATCTCCACTGTGACTTACCCTAAACTGTTTCACTATTAGCACCAACTTGATTATCTGAAACTGCGGTATCAAATCGATATTATACTGTAAAAATGCATTGTTGAATAAAATCACTCCCGGACCATGTCCATTGCCATATGTGCAACAGACAAGCCTGGCCTATACAATCGAACCTCCTGTAAAACGCCACCTGCTCATAAAGGTAACATTTTGTAGGTTCATTAGGCGTCAGTGATATACAGATTTTACTGACTATACAGTGTTTTACGAACAGTTATACGCGACTGTTAAAAGTTTGTTTTGTTAAACGACACGACTAGAGAATATTGATTAAGTAATCATCGGAACTGGATGTCAAACATTTAGTAATTCTGACACAGTCATCAGAGGAAACCCGCTACATGTTTCCTAATGCAGCAAAGGATCTTTTATGTGCACTTTCCACACAGACAGGGAAGCAAATACCACGGCATTTGTCCAGTTGTGGTGCACTGGTTGGAACGAGCGATCCATGACTGGTGCATCGACGGCCGTGTGAACTATTCTATATAGACAGGCATCAGAGTGTCACAAGTGCCACCCAGAGAAGACTAAGTAGATCTCGGTCACGCATTTTTGTATTCCTTATCATATATATGTATATAAATAGAAAAGGTTTTGGTACACGAGCTTCTGGTGCTGGGTGTGGCAGATATGTATTAAAGTAGGGTGTCACCCAAAAACATGGCCAACTACTACTATAACTATTGGCCAATTCATTAAATAATTAATATACCTTTTTTTAAGTTCCGTATTGCCATCTAGTTGTTTTGGATCGTATATATGACAATACATTTGATAATCTACGTTTTATAGTGTCTAATAAGAACATGATCTTCTGTACTATATTTACAACCAAATTTGAGAAATGATAATAATGCATTCTACAGATGCTGTTCACTAACAATCACCAGCATGGTTATTACTGTAATCATGCATCCACGACTCTTGTCGTCGTCATGTTTAACGTCATGTTTAACGATGGATTCGCCAGTGCTATCATTTGTTTGACCATGTGGATGTTTTGATTTACAGAACCCTAGTAACAAAAAATCATACAGATCAGTCAAAAAGGTGGCCATTTTGAAATTCAAAATGGCGGCCCTAAATGTGAACGCAAAAACTGGCACTCGCTTTGTGTTTCTTAATCAGTAATGTGTCTAGGTATGTTTAACCATTGGTGCCAAGAATCTATAAATAATTTTTTTTTTTTTTTTTTTTTTTTTACCTAAGCCCACAGACTATACTCGGCAATACTCTTTATCTTGCACTCGTGAAGGATCAATTAACTTGTGCAAGATAAACGGTATTGCCTCGTAACTCGTTGAATATTCTCTAATTTCCTTGCTAGTAATCCCAATGACCCGTATAGTATTTCGGCCAATCACAGCATTCAATTCTCTTAAACCTGACATGTTTGCATGGGTGATAGGTGATGTTCGGATCCTGCACAGAATCTGCAATTTTTGTTCTTATTGTATTGCGAGACATTATCTCGGGACTTCCGACATTAACCCATTTAAAAGAACTCGGCTATTTGATTCGTACTTACATTTCGACCAATGTATTCCGAATGAGATTGTTTTTAACCACGTTTTGTTTTAGTTGCAAAATAAACTCATGCTGACAAATAGTTTATTTTATATATGAAAAAAAAGAAGAACATCCCAAAATTTCATGGAAATAATCTCGGGCTAGTGATATCTGTAGGCTAATGTATTTTTATATAAATTTACTAACCCGGCTGACTGGTATTTTTTTGTTTGTTGTGTGTTAATAGACCCACAGACTTGGAATATGATTGTTCTACAAAATGTTCTCTCTTTTTTTAGCTTTGCAAAGTTTTCTTATTGCCAAACCAATTTTCATTAAAATGTCAATAAAAACCGAAATTGAAACCGAAACACTACTCTTTTATCAAAACCAATACCTGAAGCCGAAGCCAAATTTTATAACCGCACATCACTAGCACAGCTTTCCGTCACGTCCACGACATTATGAGTTAGCTGTGCGCCGTCACGTCCAGGACATTATTAGTTAGCTGTGCGCAGTCACGTCCACGACATTATGAGTTGGCTGTGCGCCGTCACGTCCTCGACATTATTAGTTAGCTGTGCGCCGCCACGTCCACGACATTATTAGTTAGCTGTGCGCCGTCACGTTACGAAGGGTTAAGACTAATCTGGCTACATCTTTTTTTATTAGTCTCTCATACACTTTTCCACAACTATCAGTGCCTCTACTAGGTGGTTATAGGTTTGAAATATTTTGAAATTGGAAACTACATTTCATGCACTAGAGCAATTGTAAATAGCAGTTCATCTATCTAAAGATTTAAAACTGTAAAATTCTAAGAATATCAAAGGGCTGGTCAAAGATCACAAACACTTTAACATATGAAAGGGATAACGGAGGAACACATAACAAGTCATGTATGTTCAAATTTACTTTTGTTCTTTTGGTGTGAAGATTCCTTGCAAATGTTAAGAGAAATTGTAATATCATCTGCTGGACTCCATTGTCACAAAATACTGAAATAAAAAACAAACAAACAAACAAACAAAAAACAACAACAAAAAAAACCCAACAAAAACTCCACCAAAAAACCAACAAACCATAATTTTTTTTTTAAAAACGCCCCACAAAAAAAAAGCCAACATAGTAAACACGAATGTCAATGAAGTGTAATAATATACAATCAACAGAAGGTGTAAATATTTTCTGCATTTTTTTTTTCAAAATAAAATCCATTCAGTACAAATACTGACAATACAAACATTATGAAATATCTTACCAATATTTGTTATAAATTGCCCAAGATCTGTGACGATTATCTTAATATATTTTATGTTAGAATTATGTTTTTTTTAATTGGGGAAGGAGGGGCTAGGGCATTCAAAATCAGCTAAAGTAAAATTTTGTTTTGTTTAACTACACCACTAGAGCACGTTGATGTATTAATAGTCAAGCTATTGGACGTTAAACATTTGGTAATTTGTACAGTCTTTGAGAGGGAACCCGCTACATTATTGGTACTTTTGAGAAGTTAGTTTCATTTTAAAAGGTACATTCCTGAGTTTGCTGTATTGTAAGATGTTTTTGACTAATAAACTATTTATACGGTTAAACTTACATATTAAAATGTTTTCTTGTTTAAAATATCAGTGTCTGTATATTCAATGCGTTTCTGATCGTCTTAAAGCCGCTCAATCACGGATATAGTGGGCCTTAAGTATCTAAATATGGATTATAATGGAAATTACATTCAATTGGAATACCCAACCTAGTTATTGTATGATCCAAAACATTTTAATTGAACTACGATCGAGGGAATTTCATGACACGCTTCATTTTTAAAATTTGGAACTCTTCTTGTGAAGTCATAGCAATACGGCAAAACAGACTCGTAGTGATGAGGCTGTATATACGACAACCGTTGAATGTATTTTAGAATGTTATATACAAGACCGCCGTGTATAGAGACTCGTAGTGATGAGGCTGTATATACGACAACCGTAGAATGTATTTTAGAATGTTATATACAAGACCGCCGTGTATAGAGACTCGTAGTGATGAGGCTGTATATATACAAGACCGCCGTGTATAGAGACTCGTAGTGATGAGGCTGTATATACGACAACCGTATAATGTATTTTAGAATGTTATATACAAGACCGCCGTGTATAGAGACTTGACAAAGGAAGGCCGGCTATATAATATAATTAAATATTTTTAAAATATTATTTCATGACGAAAATAACTGCGAATACGCTGAAATAAAATAATAAAAAGCCGGAACATGAACTCACCATTTATTATTATTATTATTATTAATAGTAGTAGTAGTAGTAGCAGTAGCAGTAGTAGTGGTAGTAGTATCATCAGGCGCGTGTGCATGGAATTTAGCTGGGGAGAGAGTCTAGACGCATTACAAGAAGTTTGCTCACTGAGCGCTGATCTAATTAAATTCAGTGGTTAAGTAACGTTTTGACATTGGCTATTTCACTGTCAACACAATTTTTTATTTTAATAAACCGGCGGTCGCGAGCCATTTCACTCAGAATATGGAACTTTACACATTTTTCTACCCGAAAATATTTTTATTATATTTTTCCGATTGATTTTGCCACCGTTATTTTCCATGTTTTTAAATGTTTTGATTCCATTCCTAATGGAAAAGGTTGAGGATTCCCTGCTAAAATCGGAGACTCGAAGGGATTCCCCGTGTCAAGCATTTTTACAGGAGGCGGTTTCATCCCCGTTCGCTAGCCAATTAATGCCTGAGATATTTGCCGAGCTATCAGTGTAAATATATATAAAAAAAATGTATTGGTGCAGATCATGATCCGTCATTTTTTTTATTGAAACAAGTTAAGTTTGTCGCCTATCTTACTCTCAGCGCATGCGCACTCTACTTGTCTGCTATTGGTAACGAATGTTAACACGTCAAGGTTGAACTATTACAAACAACAAGAAACAAGATGGCGTATCAAGAACCCCTTTTATGTAACATGTACGAGCCACATGGCGTTGTACATAATGACGTGTGCAGTCTCTTAAAGGTCCATCTCTGATACTGAATGTCACATCTCCTTCCTCGAGATTAGATAAAGACTATTAATAAAAACTTTGCACAGTCCGATCTGATACATTTCAAAAACATTTAGCCTGGACCAAATTTAGCTTTATACCTTTCAATTAAACATTAAAGTTCAAATCAATATGAGTCACATATCCTGTTATGAATGTCCTTCATACTCAAGTATAAAATATAATTTAAAAACTGAATCTTTACGATTTATGTTTTATAATTAAAAATTGTCATGTCCACTATCAGAATGAACACATCCAAAGCTAATCCATCAAATTTTCTGGTTTCCGAATCTGTCTACCTCTAACACGACTGAATATTTGCGAAGTGTTAGATGCAGGTTTCACGCTGGTTTTAGCAAACTGTCCATTGGTTTCATTAAGCTGCTGTCTGGTATATCCATCTGACAACTTATCAGTAATATCTGGTTGACGGACATCACGATTTGAAGAGTGTGACAGTTCTAAGTCTAACTGTGGTTCATGAGGTTTCTCTTCATTAGTTTTAATAATATCTCTCCGATTTCTTCTGTATAGTGTATTGTTCTTTTGTACAACATATGAACGTGGTTCATGAGAGTTTTTCACAACAACAGCTGGTGACCATGTTTTCTGCTCATCTCGCATTCGAACAACATCTCCCGGTTCTAGTTTCTTTAAAGGTTTCGCCGTCTTGTTGTACCATAGTTTTTGTTTTTCCTGTTTTCTCATCAATGAATTACGCACAAGTCTGTGACTGAATCCTGGTTTGAGAAGAGATGGTCTAGTGGGTAGAGTAGTCCGTGTACGACGACCCATCAACAACGACCCATCAACAACTGAGTTGGTGTACTAAATTTTCAATAGGTGTATTCCTGAAATCTAGCAATGCCAGATATGGATCTCTTCCAGTTTCTTTAGCTTTTTTGAAATCTTTTTTACTGTTTGAACAGTACGCTCTGCCATTCCATTACTCTGTGGATATCTTGGCGATGATGTGATATGAACAAATCCATAAATCTTTGCAAACTCTTTGAATTCATAATTTGAATACTGAGGTCCATTGTCAGATTTTACTATTTCTGGTATGCCATGTCGAGCAAAGTTTTCTTTCAAAACTTCAATGACAGTGTTACTCTTTGTATCTTTCAGTTTTGAAACTTCGAAAAACTTTGAATAGTAATCCACGATCCAATTCGAACAAATCCGATGCAACCACTTGCCAGGGTCTTTCTGGGATCTCATGTGAATGTAGTGGTTCTTTAATTTGTTTGTTTCTATAGCAACAACAAACTCCACATTGTGAAACAATATCACGGATCTGAGAATTCATACTTGGCCAGTATAAAATTTCTCGGGCTCTTCGGAGACACTTTTCAATTCATAAGTGACTTCTGTGAATTTGCCTTAGCATTTCCTTTCTCATACATTCTGGAACTATTATACAATCACCTTTCAACAAGAGTTGGTCAATGTAAGTGATCTGTTCTCTAATATTCCAATATGGTTTGATTTGAATGTCAATTTCACTTGACATCTCAGCCCATCCATGAAGAACTACATTCTTCAGCTTTTGAAGCGTTTCATCATTCTGTGTGTCCAACTTCATCTCTGAAAGTCTATCTTTGGAAACCGGCAAATTTTCAATTGTATGCACTTCAAATTCCATTTCATCACAATCTGTGTTCGAGCCATGAGCTCTGCTGGGTGTATCTGGAATAAACATTAAAGTTCCTGGTTTGTAATGAACATCAAGATCATATCTTTGTAGTTTTAACATCATGCGTTGATTACGTGGTGGTGCTGAGTATAATGGTGTCTTAAACAGACTTTCTAGTGGCTTGTGATCTGTTTCCACAAGTACTCTTTGATGCAATTTTGTTGCTCCATACACAATAGCAATCATTTCCTTTTCGATCTGTGCATAGTTCTGTTCTGCTTTGTTGAGAGCACGTGAGGCATAACACACTGGATGTTCATCTTGCAGAATGCATGCACCTAATCCATGTGATGATGCATCAACAGTTAATTTGACTGGTTTTGAAACATCATAGTAACCAAGTACTGGTGTTGATGTTATGACACTTTTCAGTTCATCAACACATGATTTTTGAGCTTCGCCCCATTCCCAAGCAACATCTTTTTCTAACAGCTGTCTGAATGGTTTGTTGATTGACGACATGTTAGGAATAAACTTTCCCAGGTAATTGATCATACCCATGAATCGTTGCAGATCCTTCTTGTTTTCCGGTGTCAGAATATCAAGAATAGCTTGAACTTTTGCTTTTGTCCAACATATTCTATTTCTGTAAGTCCAAACTTGCATTTTTCTTTGTTTAATGTCAAATTATTTTCCTTGCATCTCTCTAGTACTCTTCTGAGTCTTGCATCATGTTCTTGCTTATTTTTTCCCCAAATGAGAATATCATCAGTCATTACTTCACATTCAGGGATTTACCTTGTTTTTTCCGAAATGGGGGTCCCTTGGACTCACCTCTTTCTTTTCTGGGGGTCCCAACCTGAAAACAAAGGGTCCCAAAACCACACAAACGACAGAGAGCTGCAGACAACAAATCACGTGTATACTATATGTTTCATTAAAGTAAATTTAACAAGCTGTGTTGTTGTTTTTCCTACCTTTTATTATAAATCAGTAAACTTGTGTCTTTCAACTTCATAGCATAATGTGTTTTCTGTGAATCAATGAACTCGGTCTTTCATAGCACTAAATGCTTTCGCTGCTTTGACAAAGTTAAAGTGTTCTATACTGGGACCCACCAGTTTAATAAACATCAACCTGTTGAGTCTTTCGGGGCTTAGTCTGTTTCGAACTTTGTCCTTTATTGAAATCTGGACTAAAAAGCCTCTCTGGCAAGGCACAGAAGACACAGGTAAGATCAATGCTACTTTGGCAAGAAGTATGAAGTCTGGATACTGATCGTGGAAATCGCTGATTAAAAGCTTTAAGACTTTTTCAAAAGTGAGAGACCTGTAAGATTTTGCTAAATGTTTGAACAGCAGGAAATGTGCAGTAACCCTGTCCTTGTTCACAAGATCAACATAAAAATTGCATAATGTTGACAGCTGCTCTGTGCCATAATGCACTTGACTTGACGCATCAGGGTATCTGGAAGGGTTGAAAACAACATCAAAACACTCAAGCAAGTTTAGAATGTCGGTTGGAAATCTATCGTCACTTTGATCTGTATAATTATTTGAACCATTTCTTGCAAGCTAAATTACACTCACAACACCATGCGTTGTTTATGAATCGTGCTACTTGTTTGTTAATGCAAATCAGAACATTTAACCAATTTGTTTTATTCGCCCGGGAATTTCCGATTGTGTTCGGCTTGTTGACGAGAAGTTCCGAATGATCGCAAATCCGCGATCTCTTTCCGGAAATTACCAACTTTACCCGATTAAGCGCAGCAAAGGATAAAGACGCAGTGTTCCAAGAGATTAAAACTTTTTGTTTTCGGTATGGGGAATCCCCATTTGAATACGCAGTTTATAGGTAGAAAAGAAATAGTGTGTTACACAGAATGATCGGTCTTTGATAGTGGACAGGGTTACTGAAAATGTCAGATATTTTATGCGTCCCACGGGACGCAGTATCTCTATTTTTGCGGGTCCAGTTAAGTTTTAGTGCGTCCTATACGCAAGTTTTGTGCGTCCGGTAAATTCCTGCTTCACATCCATGTTTTCAAACATCTGAGTGAGAGTTCTTTGAAATACTTCTGGTGCAAAACTGATTCCAAAAGGAAGTCTTAGACATTTATACCGCCCAAATGGAGTATTGAATGTTGTGAGCCACGTGCTCTCTTCTGTGAGCTCTAACTGATAAAAACCTGATGAGGCGTCCAACTTACTGAATACAGTAGCTTCTTTCAATGTAGCAGCTATTTCCTCAACAGTCTTCTGTGGATAATGCTCTCTTTGTATAACTTTATTTAAATCACAGGGATCTAAACAAATGCGAACACTTCCATTTGGTTTTTCCACAACCACAATTGGACTCTCCCATTTTGTTGGAGTTTCAACCTTCACAATGACTTCTGCTCTTTCCATTCTATCCAATTCAGCAAGCACTTTTTTTTAAAGTGTAAATGGAATTTTTCTTGGAGGGTGTACAACTGGTTTGGCATCTTGGTTAATCACAATATGGTGTTTCACTCCTTTAATTTTACCAAGTCCATGAAACAATTCTTTTGATCCATTCACAATTTCTTTGTAATTTGGAACATCACTGTTTTCCTTATTTTGAACATCATCAAACACGGTGAATTTTTTTTTGATCAAATTAAGTTCAGTACAAGCTTGTAACCCCAATATTGGAACAACATCGGCATCAACAACTTGAAATTCAAGAGTGTAGAACTGTGATTTGTATCCAACCGATAGGATAGTTTTCCCCATTGGTTGTAACTTATGTCCAGAGTATGAAATTAATTTCACACGTGACTTGTGTAGTTGTCTTCCTCCCAAGGATTTATAAAAGTCTTTTGAAATCACACTGCACTGTGCACCTATGTCAAGTTTGAGTTGCACCAAGTCTTCATTTATTTCAACTTCAATTTTCCAATCCTCATTCCTTGTTTGATTTTTGAACAATGCATCAATGCAAACTCCATCTTCTGAATCAGATTCATTTTCACTAACAATTTCAAAGTGTGAATGCATGTTTTTATTTTGATTCCTAGGCCTGCTTCTACAAGTAATTTCAAAGTGATTTGACTTTCCACATTGCAGGACATTTCCCTTGTTCATGTGTTTTGGAACATCTGGTACATCTGAATTCAGATTTATAGTTTTTTTCTTTGAAATCAACATGTTTCAATGTTTTCTTTCTGAACGAGTGCACTTCACTTTCCCCAGTAAGATCTTTCATTTGCATTTTACTTGTTTCTGCTGCTCTACAGATTGTTACACATTTTTCCAAGGTCAGGTCATATTCCCGTAACAACCTACCTCGCACTTGATCATTTGTGATTCCACACACAATACGATCCTTGATTAACGAATCATGAAGTGGTCCGAACTCACATGTTCGTGCTTTGTTTCGCAAGTCTGTGACGTATCCATCAATATTTTCACTTGTTTTCTGATTTCTTGTGAAGAACAAATGTCTTTCAAACGTCAAATTCTTTCTTGGGTTACAATAACTTTAAAAAATTTCAATAATCTTACTTAACTTGTTTTTATCTTCATCTTCATCCCATTCGAAAGTATTGTAGATGTCCAGCGCATCCGTAAACAAAACATGCAGCAGTGTCGTTGTCTTGACTTTTTCTTATTTTTCAGCTGTCCCGCTAGCCACCAAATAAATATCAAACTGTTGCCTAAATCTTCGCCAGTTATTTGACATATTTCCATTAAGTCCTAAGAGAAACGGAGGGTTTAGGCGGTCCATTTTTCGTTTCTTCTGACACCATGAACTATTACAAACAGCAAGAAACAAGATGGCGTATCAAGAACCCCTTTTATGTAACATGTACGAGCCACATGGCGTTGTACATAATGACGTGTGCAAAGATTATGACGTCATGCCTAGACTACAGTATCTTAAAGGTCCATGTCTGATACTGAATGTCACAAAGGTGTAAGGAAATGTATCAATTTCTCGATTTTATGGGCTCTTTTGACTTTGGAATTGATTGTAGATTATGCTAAATGTGTAATATTTGTAATTGTTGTCTTATAAACGACACAGAAGTGTTTTTTGTGTGTCTCTTGCCCGGTAAAAATCTGACTTGCGAGGGCTGTACCATTGCTGCTGCTGCAAGTGGTGGGTGAGTGGTGTGTTCTGTGCATTTAATTGTAAACCAAAATAAAGAAAATAAAACACTCAACTCCGAGAGTCAACGTGCAGCAGTATTGTACTGTGCAGCACAGGTACATTTTGTATGATTACACCCCTTCTCTGTAATGGTCTAGCCCGGCTCCGGGATAACTAGTATATATTTAAACAAATGGCGCGTCATAAATCTAAAAATAGACCGTCACACCGGCAAACTTATTCTACTGGTTACAACGCTATAGTGATTGGTTCGAAAAGGGATAACATTTTTTCCAGCGGCAGAAATGTGGCATACGACCAGCCTGTCGTTTTTCGTTAAACGTTTGCAAATTATTTTGACTGATTCGCAAAGTGATCATTCGATTTAATGTTCAGCGTAAAAACAAACAAACAAAACAAACAAACAAAAAACAAACAAAACAAACAAACAAAAAACAAACAAACAAACAAAACAAAACAGTATAGGGGCCTACGGTCCAAATGCTGGGTTAATTATCACTTAACCCAGTTGAATCCAGTTCTACATGCAGGGACGAGTTCAGCTTACCGTTTGTGCGTGTGTGCACGCACGTTAATCTTGCATTTTTATAGACCCCCATCCCAGATAAAACACCGCCCCCTACACCCCAAAAAGGTAGTAGTAGTCTAATAATAATAATAATAATAATAATAATAATAATAATAATAGATTAATATAATTATTATTATTATTATTATTATTATTATTATTATTACATATTATACTGTTGGTAAAATCACGTCGCGGCAGTGGCGTAGGCAGGATTTTGTATTGGGAGGGGGGGGGGGGGCGGTTAAATTAACTTTAAAAAACATTTACGTAAGGAGCCTCAAATATGCAATCAGTGAACAATTATTCAGTTCAAGTCCTGTTGTTAATTTGTGTACTGTCCGGAGTTAGTTTCTTTCAGGCAATCTACCGCAGCAGCTGATAATTTGTAATTTGTATTTATTTATTTATTTATTTATTATTATTATTAATGTTTTGTTAGTACTGTAGGGGCAATATTACGCTATTCATAGATTCATATACCCCAAACCCATGGGCGTATGGGGACTCTTTGATTTAGAGGGGCTGGAGGGGTTGATTTGCCCGAAATTTTACCCAGATCCACTATCCACTATTTTCTCACTGTTTTGCTCGAATTTGGGGGGCAATTGCCCCCCCCCCCCCCCGGGTCGTACGCCCATGCCCCCCCCCCCCCCCCCCCCCCTCCCACACACACACACACCCGTTCACAAAACGCACTGTTCGTACAGTACTTAGTATGTATTACTCCTGTTCCAGATGATTCGGTAATATGGATCAATCTAATACTTATTTACCGCCTATATACATTTTATGTTGTGCATATAGCCAGTCCTTGTTAGCGAAGGCTAAATACACGGCTGTCGTATATATAGTCACATCGTATACAAGCACCGTCTAGTTCAGAGTATTCTTTTAAAACGTAACAATTCCAATCCCAAGTCAGCTGTTATGGCATAGTTTGCATAAAATGAATTTGACAAGGTGGAAAATGAAGGTGTTTGTGATCCAGATGTTTAGTGGGGTTTTTTTGCGTACGACTAACGATAAATTTACCTATAGATGTAAAGGCCAAACTAGTCGGGATTGTCGACGTTTAACATTCTTCTGTTACTAAAATACATTAATGTATAAGTTATTACATGGGCGTACATAGGATTTTGAAAAGGGGGGTTCCAATACATAGGATTTTGAAAAGGGGGGTTCCAAAATAGATTGCAGAGATATTGGGCATATATTTCTATGTTGAGTAAATATAATAATGTCAGATATATTAAATTATGAAAAAAAGCAATTTCGGGGGGTGGGGGGTTTCGGTCGAACCCATCGAACCCCCCCCCCCCCTATGTACGCCCATGTATTATCATTCAGTACATGTTTTTATTAATTTTTAATAACTTATTTTCAGTGTTATTTTTTTTCTTCTATTTACCCTACATCGCAGAGGACGATCAAGCGTTCTCGTTACACGAGCTTGGTAAATCGTTTTGACACTGCGGTCATTCGGGGGATGCCGTCACGTGACTAAACATAATACGTCACATCTCTGCTCTCCAAATAGCCGTTATTTTTCTCCAATTATGGACCGTTGACATAATTCGATTATTTTTATAAAACATCAATAATAATTGGAATATGCTAGTTATGTAGATAGTTCAATATAGTACATTTAAGTAGAAATCAAATGTATATATTGTCATACATTACTTTGTTGGGTCAATAATTAGTTCAACCATCCGTGATTGAGCGCCTTTAAGGGGGGATGTGTGTGTGGGGGGGGGGGGGGGGCTGTGAAGTCCTCGTGATGGGACCAACAACGGCAATAAATCAATAAATCAATAAATAAAATAATAATAATCGTTTACGAAAACTAATGTTATCTAAATTTAATAGAAACAAAAATCTAGACATTGGGTAAGTTGGGGAGGTCTTCAATATAGCGGGTTTCCTCTCTAAAGACTATATGACTGAATAAATGTTTAACGACACCCCAGCACGAAAAATACATCGGCTATTGGGTGTCAAACTATAGAAATGCAAACCAATAAGGTGATGATCAACATCAATATAAAAATTCAAGATTTAAATAAAAACAGTGTAAAGAACTGTGCAAAAATGCAAATATCACAGATAGATACTGCCTTTTACTTAAAATTTCAATTGTTGCTGTATAGGGCCAGTGCGCGTGACGTCACCACTTTTGCGATCCGCCATCTTGGAGGACAAGCTTTGAGCACAAGTGTATTGTTGTATACGTTGTTGTTGTTTTGTAATATACTTAAAATGGTAAACTTCTGTGGGTTTTTTGCTTGCGGAAACCGTGCGGGCAGAGTCTGTGCATTTTCCTTCTTCAGACTTCCAACAGTTCGTTTGTCACAAGGAGAACAGACACACGAATTGTCAGACGAACGGAGACGAGTGTGGCTTTCGAATATTGGACGGGCCGATATAAAACCATCAAGTTACCCATATTTTCGCATCTGTTCTTTGCATTTTATAAATGGTGAGTTAACATTTTATTAATTTCTACCTAATCCAAGCTATTTGAGTATGTATGTGTGTGTCTCTCTCTCTCTCCCTCTCTCTCTCTCTCTCTCTCTCTCTCTCTCTCTCTCTCTCTCTCTCTCTCTCTCTCTCTCTCTCTCTCTCTCTCTCTCTCTCTCTCTCTCTCTGGGAGAGCTTGCATTATAATATTGGGGTGCATACATTGTATGAAATGTTGACATTTAGATTTACAAGATTTAGTAGTAAAATGTAGGCCTAGTTCTGTCCATGTTGGACATTTAGTAAATAATTAAAAATAATAATAATAAACCAAAAACCACATCTAAACCTGTCGAAACAAAGTTGTTTATTATTTATATCATTTGCACTGGTATTTTACAATTCATACGTACATAAACTCGCATGCACACCAGTTGTTTTATACTTATTAACATTTGCTTAACATTTAATATAATTTTTTTTTTTTTTTTTACAGTAAGTGATTGTAATAGGCCTTGTATTGCTTTTTGATGTAGATATTAATATATTAAATTTGTTTTATCATTTTAAGTTATAATTCTCTTGTGTTATGCAGGTAAACCTTCAGCCCTTTATGACAAGACTAATCCAGATTGGGCACCAACATTACATCTTGACCACAGGAAAAGAAAATTCTTCTCGACATGAACGGATCATTGGCCGCACCACAAAACGGAAAAGGACTGAAGCAGCTCAGTCCCTAGTATCTCTCCAAGACGTGATGGTTGAAGACCAGTCCACCGAAGTTGAACCATCTGACGACACCACTACAAAGGAAAGCCAAACATCAACTACTGGTGATCAACTTGTGTCAATGGAAGAGGAAATGAGAAGACTCACAGTTGAAAATATTGAATTGAAATGTGAGCTGGCTTCCATGAAACTAACCGAAGAAGGGTTGAAAGGCAGTGATGAGAAAGTTAACTTTATGACTGGACTGCCAACTCATCACATTCTAATGCAACTTCTGGAATACATTTCACCACATCAAAATGTCACACCCAGATCAGCATTATCAGGATTTCAACAGCTGTTGCTTACACTGATGAAACTTAGGTTAAATGTTACAAATGTACTTTTAGGGTTTATTTTTAATATTGATAAGACAACAGTTTCAAGAACCTTTTTAAATACAATTGATATTTTACATGTTATGCTAAAAGCACCACAATACTGTTAAATTTCTTATTGGAATTACACCACAGGGAACAGTTTCCTTCATTTCAAGAGCCTGGGGTGGTCGAGTCAGTGATAAGTTATTGACTGAACACTGTGGATTTCTCAATAAACTTCTGCCTGGTGATGTTATTTTAGCTGACAGAGGATTCGACATCGCTGATAGTGTTGGACTTATGATGGCAACTATTAAAATGCCCGCATTCACTAAAGGGAAAACTCAGATGCCTGCATTGGAACTGGAAAAATCACGTAAAATTGCCCATCTTCGAATTCATGTAGAGCGTGTTATTGGATTGTTGAGGCAGAAATACACTTTACTTGCTGAAACTCTTCCAATAGATTATTTGATTGTCAAGGATGGTAAAGATGTTACCACTGTCGACAAAATTGCTGTTGTTTGCTGTGCTTTAATTAATTTGAATGGGCCGATTGTTCCATCTGATTAAAAACACTTGCTTTACCACAATTTGGAATCCTGCAAAAACCTATTCAACTGCAGCCATACTTATTTGGGTGTACATGTACATTTCTGCTATAACAGTTAACAAATGTTTACATGTATGTGAAGCAACAAGATGTGTGACCTAAATGTACATGTTGTACTCCACAAAACCTATCCTGAACATCTTTATAAAAAAACATATTGCAGATATTGAGGCTATAACTCTAGTTATCAGCAGTGAGACAATATTTAGAAATTAAATGTGGACAAAACCAAAACATGTCTGTAGGTTTTCATTAAAATGGAAATCCAAGCTACACTGATGAGTCCTGGAGGGACGAAACATGTTTCTCTGTTAAAGACACACAAGTGTTCTATCGAGTTAACTGAAATAATATGGTGAGAACATCTATTAGTACATGTATGAGCCACAGACTAAAAAAAATAATGTGGCACACTTGGGAAAGAAACATGATTTTATTCTAATCCAAATGACTCCCCATTGTTCAGCTATATATATAGCTATTTTTTTCTCTTTAACACCAATTGGGGGGGGGGGGGGGGGGGGATTGTTTTATTTAACAATACTCTCAACACATTTTACTTGTGATTATACTGCCATTGATGTACCGGTATTGTTAAAATAAAATATTTTATGTGAACTTTCCCATAGACAGGACACTACATACCTCAGTCAACTAAATAAAACTTTACTACAAATTTAGCATTTTTGTGTTTAAATTTGTATAATGTATTATCTCCAGATTAATAAACGGTCAGTTATACTTTATTCATATCAATAAATGAAATACATGTGTATATTTAAATTTTTAGTAGTTTGGAATTTAATACATATAGTATGTACATTGGTCATCCATCTACATGTTTCTATCAGTTAATTGTTCATACTGCATCATCAGTTTGTGTGACCCAAGTGTCCTGACCTTACTTATAAGTAAACTTTTTAAATGTTCAATGGCCAATTTGTGTCTTGCATATGGTTATTTCAACACTATGTCAACACAGCTACAGTGAATACTTTGCTACAACACAAGTTAAAACATGTTTCGTCCCTCCAGGACTCTTCAGTGTAGCTTGGATTTCCATATTAATGGAAAACTACAGACATGTTTTGGTTTTGTCCACATATAATGTTATTAATGTTAACATTTCAGTTTAATAATGTTATTTCTGTTATCCCTTTATCATTCATGATTTTCTCCTTCTTCATTACTGCTATCGCTTCACCATTCTTGATTTCCGACTGTCCTTTCTGCATTCAGGGCAGTACCACTTGCCTTTAGGTTCTGTCAATATACACGTACCTACACACCCATAGTGGAACAATTAATGGGGCAGTTCTGACCGTCGCAAGCAACCGTGTCTCAAAATTCTTCATCTCTCTCTCTCTCTCTCTCTCTCTCTCTCTCTCTCTCTCTCTCTCTCTCTCTCTCTCTCTCTCTCTCTCTCTCTCTCTCTCTCTCTCTCTCTCTCTCTCTCTCTCTCTTTGTGTGTGTGCGTGCGTGCGTGCGTGCGTGTGTGTGAAATATGTCTTAAGCAGCCATGAGTATACTGCTTAACACAGGTGGCCGCTGATTACAGGTTACCACATATAGTTTTTAAAAGTTAGTTGTTTCTTTTTTTGTTGTTGACGTCTGTACTGATACATAATGGTTGTGTGTTCCACAGTCGACTATAAATCAACTTTGGACATAGCGCCTCCTTCAGAAATAAAGTAATTGGAATGTATTAATTTAACAGTTCTCAATAAGTTTATTTAATTATTTGATTCCTACTTAATCCAGTGCAATGTGATTAGCATCGGCTCCACTGACATGTCCTATAGCATGTGGTGCTGATTTTAATCAAATTGCATGTGTATTGTCATAGTAAATGAATGTACAAATGTCAAGCTTAGTGACCCAGAGGCAGTTAGAAGCATTACAGAGTCACAGTAGAGATATCTAAACTACATATGTACTAATGTTGCTGCAGGTGTGAAGATCGGTAATTTGCTGCACCTGGTCGCTGTTGGTAAAATATTCCTTTCACATAATAGTAAACATTTACTGTGGCCGCTTAATACAGGTATTTTAGTGAGTTTGGGATCCAATTTAGGTGACCGCTGGCCGTGTTGGACAGGTGACTCTTAATTACAGGTGCATTTACGTTAAAACTCATTTGGGAGGGGGAAAAAGTGGCCGCTTGAAACAGGTGACCACTGATTACAGATGACTGCTAGGACAGGTTTGAATATATATACATAAAGTAGGGGAACTCTCATAAGAATTTACAGTTGCCAAAATTGTAAGGTATATATTAGCTGTGGGGAATGGTTATATGATAATAGTGAATTAATTGGTCAAACATTACAACTGGTAGTTCATTATTACAGTAGGTGTTATGACCATCAAAGATCTTGAAGGACGATTAAGGTCAGAAGAGTCTCCCAATAGCCACTCCTCT
This sequence comes from Gigantopelta aegis, assembly GCF_016097555.1. NCBI lineage: Eukaryota > Metazoa > Mollusca > Gastropoda > Neomphalida > Peltospiridae > Gigantopelta > Gigantopelta aegis. The sequence goes on from NW_024533012.1 coordinate 127,472, forward strand.
TGCAGCGCCTGACCAAGTTCCACTAACGTGATCGGCGGTATTTGACCTTGACGCACACGTCTCCCTATCATGTCCAATGGGTGAAAGGTCTGGGCTCATTGCTGGCCATGACATTCGATAGGTGTTGTGATGCTGGAGGTGAGCATTGCCGATTCGTGCACGGTGAGCAAAGGCATAGTTGTCCTGAAAAACAAAACGTCAACCCACACGTCTAGCAAACAGGACGACAAAGGGTGTCAGTATGTTGTCCCGGTAGTAATGCCCAGTGACCATTCCCTGCACCATATGGAGGGGGGGGGGGGGGGGGGGGGGGGGTCCATCATAGTTATACCACCCTACACCATAACCGATCCACCACCAAATATGTCATGAAATCACATTGTGACGTTGGCGTGCCGTTCATTTCGTCATCGCCAGACCCGACCACACCTGTTAAGGAAGTCCAATGTGAATAGGGACTCGTCTGAAAACATGACACGTGACCATCGACGAATACCCCAGTTCTGACGCTCCTTACACTATTCATGTCTGTGGGCAATGTGACGATTTATCAAGGTTAGCACAACCCGTCGAGCATGAAGATGGCCTGCATGAAGATGATTTCTAATCGTCTGACCCGTAAACTCGGACACCGGTAGCCTGATGAAGGTTTGCAACAATTTGATTTGCCGTTTGAGCTCGATTTCTTAGACCCTGGTTATGGATGAATCGATCGTGTACTTCTGTTGTTGCCCTAGGACGACCTGAACGGGGTCGATCGTCAACATTTTGGGTTTGTTGGTACCTGCTACTCACTGACTTCGAAACATTGAAAGTGTTGGCCACTTCACAGTGACTTCTGCCTGTTTGCAGCATGCCAATAGTCCGTAGATGTTCATCGCGTTGCATATGCCGCATCGCAAATTCGAACAATAAAAATGACTAAGGACAAAACAATAGCAACTGTACGATCAACAGAATGAAAAGGACTGACAGAAATAATGTTCCATAGTGATTAATGGACCTTCCTAGAAATGGTCAAACTCGAGAATGACACCCCACGCATGTGTATCCCAACTGCATGATGCACGTGCAGACTATGCAATGTGTTTTGGGTG